>NW_026781863.1:600000-876624 GCF_031769215.1 Ylistrum balloti | reverse complement strand
CAGGTAGATGACATGTTGACACAGGGAATAATAGAGCCGTCGGACAGTCCTTGGGCATCCCCCCTAGTGCTAGTACAAAAAAAGGACGGTACCATGCGTTTTTGTGTCGACTACCGTAAACTTAACTTAGTCACGCGTAAGGACGCATACCCCTTACCACGTATTGACGACAGTCTAGATGCGCTGAATGGGTCAACCTATTTTTCTACCTTAGATTTGGCCTCGGGTTATTGGCAGTTGGGGTTGGCAGAGGGGGCAAAAGAGAAAACTGCATTCACTACTGGCTCGGGGCTCTACCATTTCAACGTCCTCCCCTTTGGCCTATGTAACGCCCCCGCGTCCTTCGAGCGCTTGATGGAGAGAGTTCTCTCCGGATTACATTGGAAGATTTGCCTCGTTTATCTGGACGATATCATCGTCTATTCTAATAGTTTTGAGCAACATATCGAGAGACTCCAACAGGTATTGGATTGTCTCAATGTAGCTGGGCTGAAACTTAAACCACAGAAATGTAAACTGTTCAAGACAGAAGTGTTGTATTTGGGTTTTATTGTATGTGCTGAGGGGGTGAAATCCGACCCTGAAAAAGTTAAAAAGGTAAGAGATTGGCCTGTACCTTCCAATGTGACCGAGGTGAGAAGTTTCCTGGGACTGTGTTCCTACTACAGGAAGTTTGTACTAAATTTTTCAGAGGTAGCTGTAGCTTTGTTTGATCTTACCAAGAAGAATGTAAAGTTCAGCTGGGGACCTGAGTGTCAAAAAGCTTTTGAGCAACTGAAACGTGCATTACAAGAGTCCGCTGTTCTAGCTTACCCAAATTTTGAACGTCCCTTTATTTTAGACACTGATGCTAGCCAGCATGGCTGTGGGGCGGTATTGTCCCAAATTCAGAACGGACAGGAAAAGGTTTTGGCATACTTTAGTACAACTCACTCCCCAGCTGAGAGAAAGTACAGCACCACCCGGTTAGAACTATTGGCTGTAATCAAAGCTGTAAAACACTTCCGGCATTATTTGTACGGGCGGGAGTTCACACTTAGGACCGACCATGCCTCCTTGAAATGGCTTACCTCATTTAAACAACCCGAGGGTCAGGTGGCCCGATGGCTGGAATATCTCAGCGCGTTCCAATTCAAAATCGAACATCGCAGTGGAACTAAACACCTGAATGCCGACGCGTTGAGCAGACTTCCGGGCACTTGTTCGAGCTTGACCTTTGGTCAGTGGTCACGGGCGGAGGTGCAACAAGCACAAAGTGCAGACCCCACACTGGGCCCAGTAATAAAACTGCTACAGGAACATGCCGCGAGGCCTGGGGGTTCTGGCTTAGATGGGCTGAGCACCCAGGTCCGTGTGTATGTGAGTCAATGGGAACAATTACAACTTTGCAACAACCTCCTGTACCGTAAATGGTATGACCCTAAAACAAGGGACACAGCTCCCTTACTGATCGTACCCCGGGAATGGGTGCCTGAAGTGCTCAAACAAGCTCATGATGCGCCTTCTGGCGGACATTTTGGCACGCGTAGAACTTTAGCAAAATTACTCCAGAGATTTTATTGGAGTGGAATGCGGCCGGATGTCCAGCATTGGGTTAAGTCCTGTTTCGTGTGTGGGGCAGCGAAAAATCCTGTTCAAACCCCCAGGGCCCCCCTGGTGAATATGGGTGCCAGTGAACCTATGGAGAGGGTGGCGATAGATCTTTTGGGGCCATTCCCCCTTACCGAAAGGAACAATAGGTACATTTTGGTGGTCGGGGACTACTATTCAAAATGGAAAGAGGCCTACCCCTTGCCCAACCAAGAGGCAAAATCTGTAGCCGAGGTTTTGATTGGTAAATTTTTCTCCAGGTTTGGGATCCCACGGGAATTACATTCAGATCAGGGACCAAATTTTGAATCCAGACTGTTCCAGGAGGTTTGTAAACTATTGGGAATTCGGAAGACCAGAACCACACCATACCACCCCAGTGGGGATGGTATGGTGGAACGTTTTAACCGAACCCTGATAGGGATACTCCGGGCCTATGTAAGTAAAGATCAGTCAGATTGGGACCTGAAGTTGCCTATGGTCACCATGGCTTATCGTTCTAGTGTGCAGGAGACCACCGGCTTTACTCCGAATCGACTCATGTTGGGCAGGGAAATCAATATTCCCTTGACTCTGATGGTCGAGCCCTCACCTTATACCCCACCCCCAACTTTGGGCTTTATTGAAAAACTTCAGTCTGATGGCAATGAAGCGTTTGAACTTGTTAAGACCCATGTAAAACAACAACAGCGGAAACAGAAAATAGGCTATGACAAAAAGATTCATGGCGCAGCCCTCGAGGTCGGACAGAAAGTTTGGCTGCATACACCGAGGGGTAAAAGAGGGTTAAGTCCCAAATTGTTGACATATTGGCAGGGACCCTTTATTATTGAGGAAAAATTGTCGGAAGTGAATTTTCTTATCTGCAAACAAAGCAGTCGAAACCGCCAAGTTGTCCATTTTAATAGACTGAAACCTTTTTTTGAAAGGGGAGACAACCCCTCTGAGTCATTGGGGTGGGAGCCAACACCGGAAGGGCCGAGTGAAATCAGTCATGGAACGGGTGCTGCTGCGACTTTCGATGACCCCCTGGAGCTACTGGGTGATGAACCACTTGGGGACCCCACGGGATCCCCGAGGGAGTCGCCACCTGGTGGCCAAGTGGGGTCGGACTCTGCAATTGATAACCCTCTCGAGTTGGAACTTGGAGAACCGGGGGGGAGCCTGTGGGCAACTCCGGACCGTCGAGTGGGGAGGCGTCGTAGACGGCCTCCCGACTGGATGCGGTCCGGGGCCTATGACCTCACCTGATTGGCCCTTCAGTACATTTATTTGTGTAGGTTAGGGAAGATGTCTGTATAGTAATTTAGATTATGTAGATCCTGTCTGAACTATACTTGTTTTATCTTTCATGTAAAATGGTGCTCTTGACACCCCCTGACCTGGGGGAGGGATCAAGACAGAAGAGGATGACCCGGGCCCCGGAAACTGCCGGCTGGAGACGTCCTGGGAGACTCTCGCCCTCCAGGAACCTTTGGTATTTGCAATGATACAGTTTTCTCTTATGTGCGCGGGTGATTGAACATTGGGATAGCCACCATGGACCCCTGGGGTGGTGGCCACACCCCAGACGTGGCAGTGACCCCCAAATACCTACTTGGAGACCTGGAGACAGGGAGACGTCCCTGGCGGTGAGAGACCTCCACACCCAATCAGGAGAACTTTCGTTTCTGGCGGTAAATAACTGTATGTACGCAACTCGAGGACAGATAACCAGGGGCCCGTGGGACACCAGAGTCGACGTCCACAACAAATTTCCCTCCCCCAGGGAAGCGTGTCAGGCACATCTTTAAACATTACGGACATAGTGACTTAATTGAGTAGGATGTGATGTTGTATATAGACCAAATTAATTCGTCCTAACCTCCTGTTTCCTCTTCTCTCTTCCCTAGACTTCACCATGAACAGATTTGTTTCGGGAAAGGTTGCCCTTATTGGACACAGCTATATCACCAGACTGGAGAACCAGGTTAGGAGGGAGTGGGAGGGGAGGTTTAGAGAAAATTTGGGGTTGCAGGGGGTGGAGGTGCGGTTCTATGGGAGGGGGGGGGGCGAATATCTGGACGCTATGGAGGTTGGTAGATGACATGATGGCGGGGGGGTTTAGGCCGGGGGTGGTGATATTACAGATCGGGGGAATGACATTAGTAATCGGGATTTCAACATAGCACAGTTTATGGGGTTATTCAGGGGGCTTTTGGACAGGTTAGATAAATGGGGGGTGGCCAGGGTGGCGGTCATGAAGGTGTTTCCGCGTTGATAAGACCAACACTTTTTGATTAACCTTGTCCTGACTCCCCCATAGTCAAAATTCATAGGGTGGGTTATTCGGCTTGATAGGTTAGATAGGTTTACAGTTTGGTTGGGTTAGAAAGGGAGGTCACCGGGTAGGGGCTGGTCTGGGTGGCCAGAGTTGATACGACCAACACTCAAGATTAGCCTTGCCTTGACTCTCCCAGGGTTCAAAATTGATGGGGTGGGTTATTCGGCCTGGTAGGTTAGTTAGGTTGGCTTCGAGTGGGGCTCTAGTCCTTGTGGCTAGAGTTGATACGACCAACACTTGGGCGGAGCACCATTCACAGCCATTTAGTTAGAATAGGGGAGGGTGTCCGAATGCCTGGACCGGCTTAATTTAGTCATATGTTAATATAGGGTGGCTTCCCCAGTGATAGCTGTGGGTAGGGGGGGAAAACTCTTGGCCGCCGGAGGAGGAGCAGAATATTTTTTTTCAAGTTTGCTAATTTTATATATGTCATATATTTTTGTTATTTTTATTTTTTGTTATACAAGTAAATACCTCTGAGAGGAAATCATGTTGCCACCAAGAAGATGGTGATTATGGAGGTATTGCCCCTTAGCCAAGAACCTGACTAGTGCTAATACGGGTATTTCTGTTCAAAATGGGGGGTTTCTGAAGTCTAGAATGATGAATTTATATATTTTCATTCGACTGTGGTAATAATATTGAGGTACCACTAATAGACTAGTAATGATCATCATGATAGCCAGTAGTGAAATTCGAACATGGAATGTAATGATTAAGCGGCAGCCATAACTAGTCGGGTTCTTCTATATTGTAAACTGTAGTTCAAATTGTTATAATGTAATGTACACAGTAAAATTGTAACTGTACTCTCTGAATATTTTTCTTGGTTCCAGTCAAACTTGTTGAGATAAAAATGTGAAAATTCGATTGTTTGGAGATGACAGAAATGGACCACAGTGTATCAATTCAAATTATACTAATCAAATAATGTACTGTTATATTGGCTGCTAGCCTGAATTATCTGTAACTTAAGCACTAGGAATGATTACCATGAACATTATGCACTTATCTTAGAAAGATGTTTAAAATATGCTCAATTGTGCTCATCTGTGCTTAAACAACCATTACCATGTACATCTGGTGCTACTCATAGAAAAATGCTCCAAGGATGCTTAAAATAAGCTCAAGTGTGCTCATCTGTGCTTAACAACCATTACCATGTACATCTGGTGCTACTCATAGAAAAATGCTCCAAAGATGCTTAAAATATGCTCAAGTGTGCTCATCTGTGCTTAACCACCATTACCATGTACATCTGGTGCTACTCATAGAAAAAAAATGCTCCAAAGATGCTTAAAATATGCTCAAGTGTGCTCATCTGTGCTTAACAACTATTACCATGTACATCGGGTGCTACCCATAGAAAAATGCTGCAAAGAGGCTTAAAATATGCTCAAGTGTGCTCATCTGTGCTTAACAACCATTACCATGTACATCGGGTGCTACCCATAGAAAAATGCTCCAAAGAGGCTTAAAATATGCTCAAGTGTGCTCATCTGTGCTTAACAACCATTACCATGTACATCTGGTGCTACTCATAGAAAAATGCTCCAAAGATGCTTAAAATATGCTCAATTGTGCTCATCTGTGCTTAAACAACCATTACCATGTACATCTGGTGCTACTCATGGAAAAATGCTCATAAGATGCTCGCCAATGCTCAATGATGCTTAACATGCTTAGGGATGCCAAAAACTTTCCTCGCAGTGGAGAGAATGTAAATTGTATCTACAGCCTGAAGAGATCAGGAGTTGTTGTGATTGAAAGTGTTCAGAAACTGAGTTAACTGCACCTTGAGAACATCTGCTTAAAATTATAAATTTTATGGTGCTTCCCAGAACTTTAAACATTCCAGACAAACAACCATGTGGGGACAAGGACCGTCATGACCCATTATTTTATGGGAAGCACATATTTGTAATATTGATTACTTACTGTTAAAGTTTGGCAATAATTATTTGCTGACGCTCTTGGAGTTGCACCAAAGTAGAAAAAAAAAATCCGATTATACAGTTGTGACTCTTAACTAAATTACAATTGAGCAAGACTTTATATAAGTGACATTTAGATACCAACCAATTTATCTTTAGTAGATTGTAATTTAAAATTGTACAAGCAATTATAGTAATAAAGACTTGGGCCGAGTCATCTGGAAATTGAGATTATGTGTAATAATGCCAATGTTTTTGTATTGTAATTTTAAACTTCATGCTATAGGGGCCTGCCTCCATTGGGTATTATTATCAAATGGTGAAATTTTGTTGTATGTAAAGACATGAAATGTCATTCAAATTTATTGGCCAGTGAGGAAATGATGGTACTTAATCAAATGCAATAGTTCATTATTATTATTAATATTATTATTATTATTAATATTATTATTGTGAGTCGAGTTGGATGTGGCAATTGATAGCACATGGCTAATCTTTTAATTTTAAGTTCAGTTCCGAGAAGTTTGGGCGGCTTTGGCCCACCTGGTTTGTCCTGTGGACCACCTGTTGTTTCAACAGCAATCCATGTGGAACCATCGATGGCCAGCCTGGTGATACATTACCCTTATGGGTGACAAACCTTAACTAGGTCAAAGGTCAAGGTCGGGGTTTGTCTTTCACTGGTGGCAAGACATGAGATAGAAAGGATCAGAGGTAAAGGAGTCAAGGTCACTAGGTCAAAGGTTGATATTGCCGAGTAAAGGTCGAGGTCGGGGTTTATGTCGTTCACTGGTGGAATTGTAAGACATCCTGAGAGGAAATGAGTCATAGTCAGTCGAGTCCAAGGTCATTGGACCAAAGGTCAATATTACCAGGACAAAGGTCATTACTTAACATAGAAATATTTTACGGATTTTGAAACAGTAAGTTGAGTCTCGGCTACGCGGTCGTAGCCTGCCCGGGTGGTTGGGGGGTGTGTAGCGACGCGTGGGTCGCTTCGTGTCGTTTTCCGGAATTTAGTACAACCCTGTCCGAGGAAGCGAGGAACTCTGGGAGAAAAAGTGACGTCACAGCCTCTTCCTTTGGAGGCCAAGATACGATAGGTCGGTATTGAAATTCAGGCAGGGTAATCTGTTAGATTTTTGTGTTGTCAGCGCCCATCTCTTCCCTAAAATGTTATAAAATGGTTTACTAAACATCAGTTGCCACCTACAACCCGATAGGTTTGATTTCCGACCGTGTAATTTGGTATATTTTTCGATTTATGCAGACTTAAGTTTTGGCTGGAACCTCGTGTCGTGATTGAGGGGAACGTTCGCTAGCTGTTGAAATTTTGTTAAATAGTGGATAATTCGAGAATTGGTATTCTCGGGGAGTAGTTTTCTCTCGTTCGGTGAGGCTAATTTTGTGTGCCCCCCTCGCCAAGACGAACGTAGGAGAAGGCGGTAGTGTCGAGTTGGACTTTGTAAATTTGGAGTCGGTCACGTGGCGGAGATTTGTCCGTTCGGCGAGGTTTGAGACTCGCTCCGAGGAACGGTGTCAGATTCCGTGGGCCGAGAGTTAATTTAGCTAGAGAATTTCGACAACCACGACATTGGTTCCTGTCTGGTAGTTAGTTTAGGTAAAAGTTTGTTTATTTCAGGTGGCTTCTGTACATTGTTATGGTTAATTTAAAACGCTCACTGAGCCGGTTAAATGTCTTTCATGCTAAACTTTACTCTTATAAAATATATAATAAATTGTTGAATCTGTTTAATTCTTCTCGTCATTATTGCCAGTACTTGGTCGAAATTTGTTAGTGAAATCTGCAAGCGAAAGCGGCAGTCGAACCCATTGGGCACTTTTATTATTGTAACTACAGAGTTGACGTCCGCGGTGCGGCCACTAGCGGGTCGCGAGACGTCGTTCGTTACACATGTATCATTTTGGGCGATGAGAAAAACCACTCAAAGACTGAAAAGTCGCTTAAGATGTGTATTCAGGATCAGTAGACCATGTTTGAGTACAATGAAATGAGCAAGGGGGCAATGGGATAAGACATTAGCAATAACAGAGTGTCAAAAACACGTCTGCACAGCACAACGAACGAGCTCAGTCTGCCCGAACAAAGGCGGACGATTTACAAAGAAAACTCATGGCCACTTGACTTACACACTCTTACGCCCCTTATAAACTATTACAATACAGAATACAAGACAACTCGACAACATTATATGACAGCTCGGCCCACGCACGCTAACAATGGAACAGGCACCCAGACCGGTTGGCCAAGTGTGACGGCTAAATATAGATCGACTCACCTTGACAGCGGTACGCGCACATGTCCAAAGATAAAAAAATACCACAGGCACTCGATAACATAACTCACGACGTATCCATACGGATATACACTTGCTAAAACATTACTAAAATAGACTACATGTACGTGACAATATACACTTACCAATACTGCCTTACGTTCACTACTTCGGTTTTAATTGTTTGCGAATCCTATCCATTTTGTCACATTACATTTGCATTTGTTATTATCATATTGTTGTTGCTGTTCAGCTGACTTTTCTCAGGCATACGCTCGGCCAATCTTTTTGGGGCGCGTGTATAGAGAGTCGCACTCGTGCACTCGATAACTTACCTGTGTTGCGGTTCATTGATCACGCTTATACAGTTCGTCGTCCTAGAATCAAAATGTTCTAAGTCCACTTTTTGAAAAAAATGACTTATTGGTACCGTTGGATTCGGAATTTAATGTTCTATCTCCCTATATCATGTTCAGCAACTGTCGTTGAATTTTAAAATATTTGCAATGCAATTTTGTTCTATATCCATCCAAGCACTTTTCTTTAGAGTAGAAACGTTCTAAATCCATCCACCAATCGGTATTGGCCATATGAGTCACGTGGTATATGATGGTGCAATGGATGCGGAGAAAAATATGCTGAGGAGGTAGGTGCATTTGCACGCCAAATATCATTGGTTTGTTTCATTTAAGAATCCTATTTTTTGTTTTAAACATAGGGTAAATATTTGTTAATGATAATTGATATAATTTAGAAGGTACAGAGAAATAAGAATAGTTTTGTTTTGTTTAGGAATTAGAACATTTTGGCTCTGGAATATTTTCTTTTTCCATGGCGTAAGAACATTATGTCTCTAAAGACCCCTTACTACTGAATGCTTCTGAACGGATTTAGAGCATTATTGTCCGATATTGATAGATACATACGCGTAAAGCCAATAATTAAGTCAAATACATCCGAAAGTATCTTAAAACGTGATCAACAAATATATTGTTTTATTTCAGTTCACCTGCATCATCACTACTGAAATTCTCAAATATTTAGACTTCCCTCATCTTTTGCAACTTTCACTGCCAGATACTGTTAGTAAGGGATTGTTTCACAGGCAGATCGAAAGCAAATACGAACATAGCAAATTAAAAATACACTAGTCAAAATGAGTCTTATGAATACCACACAAGCACTGTTGTTGCTAGATACCCTTTGTGAAGCCGATACGATTGGAAGTAGCACCAAAACAGTGGTGGAACCCATCATTTCGTTTTCGCTTGATTCTATACAAACAACTTTGAATGAAACAAACGGCATATTGGAATCGAACAATGATATCCCCATGAACATTGCCACGCATACTCTTTTCGAAAACATGGAATTACTGGAGATTCTGTACTATCTCAATCGATTCAAAGATCGTCAGACATATCTTCGGTCCCGGAACATGGTACTTCTTCCATGAATATAACCTGCAACAGGCTGTCTGAACAGAGGAATCAAGATGATGTCTTTATGGTCACAAATGAAGGTTCTATTGTCGATAATGATACATTGAATAATGTTTCAACGGAAGAAGAAATTCATGTAACCACAAATGGCACAAACGATGGAATTAAGCAAGGAAATTAAGAAACCAGAACGCAAAATTAAGACAACAAAAGACTGTGAAGGAAAATGTAAATTCAGATGTTCTATAAATATTACAGCAAATGAAAGACATGTGTATTTCAGGGAATTCTGGGATCTATCCTATGCAGAAAAAAACGTTTTCTATTCAAGGACAACAGAGAAAAAAGGCAAAGGAACGGACAAGATCAAAGACAAATACAACAAGAAGAAATTTCAGCTACATGTATTATTTCTGGAAAGGAGATCAGAGAATCCGTGTCTGTAAAGAATTTTATTTGGCTACACTTAATGTAAGTCAAAGAAGAATAGAGTGGTTCTATAAAAACGTAGAGGAAAAAACATACAACGGTAAACGAGGAACGCGTACAGAATCAAGAATACCAAAGGAAGATTTGACGTACGTAAAGAAACACATTAATTCATTTCCCAGAATTCCAGGTCACTATTGCTGTCAGTCATCACAGAAAGAGTATTTTGAAGCAGATCTCAACCTTTCGAAAATGTATCGCCTGTATCAAGCAAAATGTGAAAGTGAAGGTCGCGCTCCACAAAAAGAATACCTTTACCGACACATTTTCAATAATGACTTCAATATAGGTTTCTATATTCCTAAAAAGGATAAATGTGATATTTGCGAGGAGTTCAAAGCCCGAGGCAACAACAATCAAACAGATGACAACTTGCGTGCCAAATATGAAAATCATTTTGACGACAAAATGAACACAAAAAAGGAAAGAGACTGCAGATAGACTAGACAAACAAAAACTTATTTGTTTTGATATGCAAAATGTAATGACATTTCCAAGGTCAAATGTGTCTAACGTCTACAAAAAAAAAACTAAATGTTTTGAATTTGACAGCGCACTGTTCACTGAACAGAAAAAATTACAATGCGATGTGGCATGAAGGGATCGCGCGCCAGTATGCCTTTACTTACCTGTTAACTTTCTTTTCTTCCACTTAACGTTTTCTTCTGCTTGTATTTTGCATAGATTATATAAACCAGAAAATAAATTATAATTGTCACCGTGTTGTGTTGTGAAAGATTACTCGGAGGCCAAAAGTTCAGTTGTTCGTTTTTTAATATATACAAAGGAAAAAACCTGAAAAGACAAGACGAACTGTAACATAGTTGTAGTGTCTGTAGCCGTGAATAAACTAAAGATGCCCCAGATTGCATCTACCCTGGAAACCATCACAAAACACCCTGGCTTCGTTCCCTCATCTTTACTATCATAACTGATGACGTAATACACAACAAGTGGAATAACTCCCTAGACAAACAGCACAACGTCTACATCTCCTCCCTTTCCAAGTCAATTACTAAATAGTAATACAAAATTAACTTCCGTTTCACTATCTGATGAAATATCTAGTAACTGGAGTTACTATTAAATAAAATACTGAAATTATCTTCATAAACATTTAACTTGCATTACAAGTCTCAAAGTTCCTAGGTGGTTTCAATTGTCACCTCATTTAAACTATAAGAAAAACATTTAACTGTCATTGAAAAATTCCTAACTTTAAAGAACACTATAGAATATACACAGTTCACACAGCAGGAAATGTTTACTAGTCCTAGGTTCCAGTCATCACATAGTGATCAAATTTCTTTGGCAACACAATTTCACGTTTCGGACGCGCGACCGTGCAACTTTGAGTACTGTCCAACTGTCCGTTCACAATTTTACTGTCCGCTACAACACTCGCGTTATCACCAGGTTTGCTTTCTGTTTAATACAAGTCTACAGAGTCATTGTCATCAGCTGCTGCGTTTGAAATGTACTTTTTCACATGTGTGCTGTTTCTTTTGTACCTGGTCCCCTCCGGTGATTCGACCACACAACTATTTCCACGTTTATCTACCAGTTTATATGGTTCCGGATAAAAGTCTGTGTCCACCTTGTCACGCACAGTTTGTTTTAACAGCACCCTGTCACCTGGTTGTAACGTATTATCACACGCCCCTCGTTTCGCGTCAATATACAGTTTGTTCAACTTTACGACAGCATCTCTGTCCCTACTTCCCTCGTACTGATCTCGGCATTTTTCCAATGATTCAACCTGCGGTAACTTTGTCCGTAATTTCCTACCGAACATAAATTCTGCTGGCGACACACCAGTTATGGAGTGTGGAGTGCTGCGATACGCTAATAAGTATGTCCGGACGTCCGTTTTCTAAGTCCTCGGAGATTTCGAGAATGCAATTTTCACACGTTTCATTAACGACCGATTCTGTCTTTCTACTTCCCCGTTAGCTGCAGGAGATAACGGTGTAACAAGTCTATGATGAATGTTGTTCGACTCTAAGTATTGCTTAAACTGACTGGCTCTGAACTGAGGGCCGTTGTCTGATGTAATCAATGATGGTAAGCCGTGGCGTGAAAACATTCTCCAATGCCTCAATTATCCTATCACAAGAAATGTCCTTTGTGATTTCAATCTCGTAATACCTGCTGTAATAATCAACAACTACAATGATGTGATTTCCTCCCGGAAGCGGCCCCAGTAAATCTATGGCCAAGTCTTGCCAAGGCCCCGAGGGCATTTCTGTTGGCTTCAGCGGCTCTGGGTGTGGCTTTGACCCAACTATTTGACACTCATGGCACGACTTAACAAACTTCTCTGCATCTTTGTCCATGCCCGGCCACCATACTTTGCTACGTAACTGTTGCTTAGTAGCCACGATACCCAAATGTCCAATATGTGCTAATTCAACACATTTCTGTCGGAGTGCCTGTGGTATGACAATTCGCGTACCCCGTAACAGAATGAACCCAATTTGTGACAGTTCATGTCTAATGGGAAAGAAATTCACACATTCCTTGCCCCACTTATCATCCGATAAGCATTTCCGCAATTCACTGAGTTCGGGATCGACTTTCGACATTTCCTCGACTTCCCGAGTTGATAGTGCAACTGGTGTTGCTTCCCTTGTCACCATGTACACATACTCCTCAGTTTCGTTTTGCAGTGCATTTCCCTCGGTTTCACCAGACACTAACTGAGACAGAGAGTCCGCAATGTTTCCAACCCCAGGTTCATACCGGACTGTGAATTTGTACGGCATTAATTTCATAATCCATCTCTCAATCCTGGCATTCGGCTTGGATTTTGGTCCATAAATTGCTTCCAATGGCTTATGATCGGTCACTAAATCAAACGGAATTCCTACCAGATACAGCTTAAATTTGTCACAACCCCACACGACTGCTAATGCCTCTTTTTCGGTAGTGGAGTATCTAAGCTCCATGTCTGACAGTGACCTGCTAGCATAACTGATCACTTTCGACTGGCCAGAAGAATCCTCTTGGATTAAAATAGCCGCTAATCCAACATTGCTAGCGTCCGTAACGACGGTTGTCTTCTTGGCGTTCAGACTGAAATGACCTAGCACACTAGCATTTGCTAAACAGTCCTTTAGCTTTCCAAAGCTCCCATGTTGTTTACGTCCCCAAACAAACGTAACGCTTTTCCTCACGAGCTTCCGTAACGGTTCTGATATCGTAGCGAGATCTGGTATGTAACGAGCACTGAAGTTCACAAGTCCCAAGAAGCTCCTGTCTTCTGAAGCGGTTTTTGGCGCTGTCGCATTCAGTACAGCTTTGACACGCTCGGACGTTGGTCCGATACCACTGCCAGATATAATATGACCCATAAACTGAATTTTGTCAAGTCCTATCTCACTTCTTGCGATTTAAAGTAAGTCCCTTTTCACGCATTCGTGACAGCACTCGTTCTAACCTCTGATCATGCTCCTCTTTTGTAGTACCATGCATGACAATGTCGTCCGATATACTCTCAACCCCCTCGATGTCATGGAAAATCTGAGAAATAATGTGCTGATACAATTCCGGTGCTGCGTTTATTCCGAACATCAACCGTTTGTATCGATATAATCCAGCATGTGTGACAAAAGTTGTAATGTCACGTGACTCGCTATCCAGCTCAATCTGATGGTAACCGTAACGCAAATCCAATTTGCTAAACACGGAACTTCCGTTCAACTTGTATAAAACTTCATCGATTGTCGGTATTGGGTGGCTTCTCTAATCACTGCTTGATTAGCTTTGCGCATGTCTACACATAAACGTACATCAGAGTCGGGTTTTGGAACAACAATAACTGGGCTAATCCACTGACTGGGAGAATATACAGGTTCAATTATGTCCAAGCTTTCTAACTCCTCAATTTTCCTGGTCACCTTTTCACGTAAACTATACGGAACACGATACAATCGTTGAGCTACGGGTGTGACAGTCTCGTCAATGTGTAATTTCAACTTAAAGTCCTTAAGTTTGCCAATTCCCTGAAAACATTCGGGATATTTGTTGCACATATCCTCGATATCTCGCACCACATTGACTGTATTAAATGTCAACAACTTCAGTTCATTTGCTGTGGTTTTGCTCAATAATGCTGGACCACTACCTTCCAAAACGAAAACATCGTCTTGTATACAAACTCCGCCCTGTGACGTCATTGGTGTGGTAAATTTGCCCAGTAATGGTAATGGTTGTTTTGATCCATACGAATACAACTTTTTTTGTTACTTTTTTCAGACGTACACTTAATGTTGTTTCTTTTTAGCTCCGCCCACAATGTTTTGTCAATGATGTTAACAGAAGCACCAGTGTCAATCAAAAAGTCTACATTTTGATTATCCAGTTTTATGTGAACTACATCTTTTGCCGATGTTTTCGACCTCACTTAAAAGGAATATTCGTCATCTGAATCACACTCTTTATCAGATACTAAGGTATTTACCTTTTCGGAGTCTCTGTGACGATCATTTGCCGAAGAGTAATGTCCCTTTGACCGACCAGCATGTTGCCCATTACGTGATCTGCATCGTGCTGCAAAATGTCCAACTTTGCCTCATGACTTACATTTCTGTCCGCGTGCTGGGCACTCACTATCACGTCCGAAGTGTCCTTCACGTCCGCAATTAAAGCAAATTTTAGGCTGACGTCTCCCTTTGCTTTTTGGACTTATTTTGTGAATTTCACCCGTTCTCGACGAATTTTCGGTGATAGAATTTTTCTCCATTTGCACAGCATGAGACTGTGACGTTTCCAGACTTTGTGCTATAGCCCTTAGCTGATCCAGAGTAAGATCCTGCCCTTTTTCTAACAAGCGTATTCTGAGCTTTTGTGATGCATATTTCTCGATAATCTGATCCCGTATCTGCTCATCCTCATTTCCAAAATTACAGAATTTGGCCTGTTGTTTAAGTTTCGTTATAAACTGATCAATACTGTCCGTTCCCTGCACCAAATTTCTAAACACATACCGTTCATATGGCACATTCACCTTTCCCTTGAAATATTTGTTTAATGCCGCTACTGCCGTCCTATAAGCTGAAACTTCCTCAACAGCGGGTTCACGATCAGGTAAGGTATAAAAAATGTCCTGCACCTCCGGTCCTGCACAGTGAAGTAACATCGCCGTTTTTTGAGCATCATTTGCTACCCCTTTTCCTGTCACGAACAGCTCAAATCCCTTCAGCCAGCGCTCCCATGTCTGACCCTGCCTGTCTCCACGAGGTTCGAACTTTTGCACACCATTCAGTTCGATTAATTGAGCCATGGCCGAAAATAACAGCAATACCCGTATAACAGCCCTTATGAGTATCCTCGTCGCCAATATGTAGTGTCGGTAGCCGTGAATAAACTAAAGATGCCCCAGATTGCATCTACCCTGGAAACCATCACAAAACACCCTGGCTTCGTTCCCTCATCTTTACTATCATAACTGATGACGTAATACACAACAAGGGGAATAACTCCCTAGACAAACAGCATAACGTCTACATCTCCTCCCTTTCCAAGTCAATTACTAAATAGTAATACAAAATTAACTTCCATTTCAATAGCAGCGTATAGTGACTACACAAATGTATTTGATAACACTAGACTGGTTGTTCATTGTTTATTAAAAGTCATAGTACATAACCATCCTAGATGTTTCTCCCGGCTTCAACTCTCCCTCCGACTCTCTCACAATCCCTAATATCCCCTATACTTAAGTTTTACAACTTTCCTATCATCACGCCTATTGTGCATATAATTAAAAGGGTACGTGCGTCCAGGAGTACCAGTTTTCAATTCCACACCCTTTTGATCTACCTCGTACACATAGCTTCTTATCTTATTTACTTACCAATATGTTCGAGAGAGCGAGACATACAAATGAGAGCATCTATCTGTCCTGATCAATCATGCTGGCGATATTCTGCCACGGTGCTTCAACAATGGGGTACACACCTCGCCCGTTATCAGGCGTGCATTACTACCTATCACTCACGGGATTTTACCTCTGTCCAGCATTGACTGACTTTTGACCTGATGTACTTTTAACTAAGATACTGCTTTCTACGATACACACCATTGCAAAGTTACCGTTAAACCCATTTTTACTCATTTTGTTACACAACATATAAACTCAAAACTACTTTCAAATCGAACACTCGCCAATCACGAATGCGCCACATAAAATAAACTTCCACAGCATTGTCAACTTACCAAGCTTTCACTGGGCCCGCACTGCACGTTGTGGTACATATAGTGGATATATATAGGCGATTTGCTGGACCGCTCGCGCCGACGTCCATCAGTAGAGTCCTAGGACAGAGAGAGACAGAATAAACAGGTGTGGGAAACGCAATCAGCATGTAGTACATTAGCAGGCATTAGAAGTGCGGAGTTGTGTTCACGTTGATGTCATGTGAAGGTCCTATAGGGAAGGAGGAAATATTAGCTATCAAACATGAAGAACAATAAGTCCCCTGGTAGTGATGGTCTCACTAAGGAATTCTACATTACTTTTTTTCATTTATTAGGAGATCATCTTGTCACATTATACAATGATATTTTTCAGAAGGGTGAGCTATGTGACACCCAGAAAACGTCTTTTATTTCGTTATTATGTAAAGATCCAAGTAATTCTACTGGTATGAAAAACTGGAGGCCCATTTCTCTCCTGAATATTGATTATAAAATTCTGCCCACGGTTATTACCAACAGGATAAGTAAAGTTATTGATAAACTTGTTGGCGTTGACCAAACATGCGCGATAAAAGATAGATCTATTTTTGAAAACTGTCATCTTCTTGGTAATATTGTTGATTACGTTAATCAAAAAGACTTGATGTGTGCTTTCATATCTCTTGACCAAGAGAAAGCTTTTGATAGAGTAAGTTGCACATTTTTATTTAAGGTACTTGAAGCTTACAATTTCGGTCCTGATTTTGCTAAATGGGTAAGTATCTTTTACAAAAATGTCTGTTCGTCCGTTATTGTTAACGGGTTTATTTCTGACCCCTTTCCTATCACTCGTGGTGTACAGCAAGGCTGTAGTTTATCTCCTCTTTTATATGTTTTGGTCTTGGAGCCCTTTGCGAAAAAAGTCCGTGACGATCCTGAAATAACTGGTGTAAAACTTCCGGGTTCCTCTCAGTCAGCTAAAATTTCCCTCTATGCAGATGATAGTACTGGTATTTGCTGTTCCGATTCCTCTATTTCAAAATTATTTCATTGGTGTAATCTGTATGGCAAAGCGTCAGGTGCTAAATTGAATAAACAGAAAACTAAGGGTATTTGGCTTGGGAAATGGAAATCACGTTCAGATAACCCTTTCGGCATTAGTTGGGTTGAAAAACATAAGATTTGTGGGGTATTAATTGGTTATAACATTACTCCTGACGATATTTGGCAGCCAGGTTTTCGGAAATTTTCAAGGACCTTGGATTTATGGAAAATGCGAAATTTATCCTGAACACAAAAATCCATCGTTATAAAAGTCCTTGCTTGCAGCAAACTTTGGTATACTGGTACAACCGTCATAATGCCAAGGCATTATTTAGATCTTTTACAGAGAAATTTGTTTAGATTTTTATGGAATTCCAAGTTGGAGCCACTTGCGCGCTCCGTAGCCTATGCCTCTACTACTAGTAGTTGACTTGGTATTGTTAACATTAAAAGTAAATTTCAAGCCATTTATCTAAAACATTGTCAAGATTTTGTTTTCAAACATACCGAGGCCAAGTGGAGGTATTTTACCAAGTACTGGCTCTCATTATATTTTCGAGAATATTTTTCACCTGTTGATAATAGTATTCCACATAGTGAGTTGTGTCCTACATTTTATTCTTATATTTATGGATTTTTTCAGAAATATAGAAAAGACTTTCCCCAAGTCTAATTTTGAGTCTGTGACAACCAAAGAGTTGTACGTTACGTTATTAGCTGGTATTACTAAGGCATTACGAGTTGTGAAGATTTTTCCAACTGTTGATTTTAAAATTGTTTTTCGCAATATTTCAAACAAGTTCTTAGATACTCGCTCACGTGATGTTGTCTTTAAGATAGTACATGAGATTTTACCTGTGAATTTTCGAATGTATAAATATGGTGTTGAATCCTGTAAATTTTGTACTTTCTGTATTGGTTTTGAAACAATTTCACATTTATTCTTTGATCTCAGAGAACAAGATCCCAACTGATTCGGCACTTTGGCGTTTCCATTCACCAGTATGTCTCATTCTAAAAGAAGTCTGTTGTCCTATTTCTTGTGGCAGAATCCGTATCGTCCATTTGGCATAAACGTTGTGTTAAAAGATATGACAAAAAGTCTCTTTCTGATACTCTCGTCTGTCACTTTCTCGGAAATGTTATTCTTCGCATTAAGTCTGATTTTACGCGCCTTTCCAGAAGCACTTTCTCTGAGTATTGGTGTACTACTGATATCTGATATTTTTTGTACCTTGCGGGATGATGATCTTAACATAAATCTCCCGTTATAATTAAAAAAACGTGCTGTGACTTACATGAAATAATACCAATAATTGTCATTATTCTTATTATATTATTTATGTTAACTATCGTGTAACCAGGTAACTTCGTTTACATATCTTGTCCATCTTAGGATGTAGGGATAATGGCACTTTACCGGGGCTACCGGTTGTACAACAGTCGCTGGCGTCATTGGGGTATGTCTCGTAACGTTTTTACCTGTATATATACTAAACAAAAAAACAAAGGTAACACTACTTTATCTGTGATTAATTAATTAACCCCTTAATAAATCCTTACTAATCATGTACGAATAAAGTAATTGATCAATTCTGATAAAACTGCAGTCATGGTTCATTATAAAACTTTGCGTTCATTTGATTTTATTCGACCCTGCGATAATCCCAAATGCGGATTACTCGGGTACGCTATTTTTTAGTGTGGGGGTCTGCGTTCGCGCTAACCCTCGGCCATAAACAAGCAATAATACAAATACACTACACGTGGCGTTCGTCACAAGCCTGTACTAATATCACGACTTAAGTGCACAAACACTGCATTCTGCAGCAAATTATACCACTTGCAAACAGCATATCGACGGCCAAATAACTAGTTTTCTCTGGCTGCAGACCACATTGCATTGCAAATCATATTTGTATATTATATTGCATTGTTGTATTATTCGCTTAATAACACAGAAGAAATCTGCAGGATCTTGGCTCCATTGACATGTATAGTTTTAACATATTTCAGTATGTGTAGATATGAAATGTCTCAAGTGCACAATGCATGGCACTGATTGATCTCCCCTGTCAAGATTAACTAATATGATGATGAACACAAATGGCATCATCTTGGATTAGGTTATGGTTCTTTTTTTAATTCGACATTATCTGCAAATATGTTGGCAACACAACGGTTGTATTATTGATGAAGTGCGAGAATAACAAACTCGTATTCACAAAAGTATGATAATTTTGCGTAACCCCGACTTTGCCAGCTTAGATACACGTAATCTAAAACATTGATTTTTACATATACGCGTGACCTACAACCCTGTGATGTACATGTTCACGTAATCTACAGCATAGATATGTACCACGTGATCTACAACATAGAGATGAACATGTACCTGTGATCTACAGCATTGAAATGTTAATGTACAATTGATAAGTGACAGTGAGATGTACATACACACGTTACCGATCAACATACTGTGATCAACTGCTATTGCATGAATCAATAAAATCCCAACTTCTGGTTCTCGGTAGAGGTCAAATGCGAAAATGTCTATTTGGGTAACAATTTTTTGATAACAAAAGTTTTTTCAAGTTCTACAATGTCGAGTACATTGTTTTTTTTTACATGTAGGGAACTCCGCGCATTGGCTATAAAGATTGATAATATAAATGAAGTCGATACGATGTCAAGGCCATTGGATTTAATTCTGTAAACAAATTACATGATAATATGTATTCAAATAGAATTTCCACAATAACCAAGAATCACATAGTGATACAATTTTGTCAGTAGCATACTGGTATTGATTGCTCTTGATTTTTACAATCTGGTCTGGAAAACCAACTTCCGGTAGGTGTCAAATTTGAAAATTGTTATTTGGGATAAATAATTTTTTTTCTCAAGTTCTACAATGTCTAGAGCATTGATTCTTCACATCAGGAAGCCCTGGGAATTGGCTAAAATGTTGGATAATATAAATCATATTGAACCACTCTCAAGGTCATAGGATTTTATTTTCAAATAGAATTTACACAATAATCAAGCGGCATACCGTGATAAAATTTTGTCAGCAGCATTCTGTGATTTATTGTTATTAACTGTATTTAAAGTACTTTCTCTAAACATTCAACTTCCGGTTCTCGTTAAGAGTCAAATTTGTAATTTGCTATTGCAGATATCAAACTTTGAAAAAATGTTTCTCAATTTCACCAAGGTCCATAAACTTAATAGTTCAGATGCAAGATGAAGATGTTATTATCTATATGGTATGATCACATGAATGATTTTGACCCATTTTGAAGATCACAGGGATATTTTTTTTTGTTTTTGGTCATTTCAGTAACTAAGAAGTCCTGAGTGGTATTGTTTGGTTAATGGATATTGAGTTCAAAAGCTATTGATATTATGAAGAAAATATTGTGCCAAATGTCAACTTCCGGTCCTAGGAAGTGGTCATATTTAGAAAGATTTTTAAGGTAACACAAATAACTGATCTAAAGTAGTTCAAATTTGTGTGTAGATATGTAATATATAAATTACTTGAATGGTTACCTATTATATTGGTGGAAAAGTCTGACCATTAGTTCAGATGTTGTGTATAGGGAAAACGCCCGTCAAGTTGTTGGTCAACAATTTCTAGTTTGTTGTCTTAGTTGTGTAATATCATTGTTTTCGTATAACAAGTTAAGGTTATTGTATGGTTTTGAAATTTCATGTTTAGGAAATAAACATGGTTTTGGATAACACGTTTAGGTTATTGCATGATTTTCTATTAGCAAGTTTAGGCTATTGCGTAGTTTTTGGATAACTAGTTAAAGTCATTGCATGGGTTTTGGGAAAGAAGTTAGGATTATTCCATAGTTTTTGGGTAACAAGTCCAGGTTATTGGATGGTTTAAAATTGGCGACCTTAAATACCCCATAAGCAGCACCGAAATGTTCATAATAGACAATCTATTTTTAGAACAAATGCCAAAGAGGACGGCGATGCCTAAAGTCTATTACAAAAATCCATATAATTTCAAACATTACAGAATGGATAACGTCGTCTTGAACAAGGATGGCGAACAAGTTACTTCAAAACATTACATAAGGATCATAATGGGTTTATTCAATAGTATTGGCAAACTTTTTCACGACGAGGGTATTAAATCTCGAGGAAAGAATACGCCAACGGCTATACTTTGTCTGGATTCGACCTGACGCTCGATCATCTTTCCTAATCAGACACATTTCACCTTATAAAGAGAGGAAATCTGTCTCTGGAAATTCATTTCGCTGAACTCTTGACCCAAACCATTAATGTCTTAAAAAATATTTAAATGTGTCTATGCCAGGAACAGTATCTCGTGCATTAAGTTCGCCATGTTAGTTAGCCTGTAATTGGGATCCAGATACGAAACAAGGTCAACACTTGATTGCCGTATACAAATACGAAGAAAGAAGTGGAGAGTATTACGATCCGTTTGGATTACCTCCCTTTCACAACGCTTTCGTTAACATTTTAAACAGTGTATAAAGTGGACATATAATCCTATTCGAATACAGCAACCCAACTCTAGTTCGTGGTTAGCAGTGTATAGTCTATTCGGTGCACAGAGAAAGAGGGATGGCAATGTCTGACTTAAAGGAAGTTTTTTTTAGAAAGATCCCGATGCAAATAGTTATAATGTAAATGGTTTCCTTCAAAATCTTATAGGTGGTAAACCAGGTAAAGGGAAATAACTATAAAAGTTTATTTTCAAATGCTCTATAAGACCTCTAAATTCAATGAGCCGATTGGTCATCGATGATACCCTTTTATATGGGTTCTTTATAGTTTCCTAACAATCCGGGGTACCAGTAGCCATCATTAGAAGAATATCTCTGAATACTGAAAAAATTAAGTAAAACAGTTTGAGGCCAAACATGATTTTTAAAAGTAACGATTTGCAAATAAGAAATGTAAGATGTTAAAATTTTTATATGACAGAAATTTTAAAAAATGTTTTTGTCATTTCAAAATGTTAAACAGTAATATTTTGTTAGTAAAAATTCAAATCAAATACCAGCAGTAAACAACAGCAGCCAAAGTTGAATTTTGTCGACATTACATATTTTGATGAAAGAAAAACAATAAAAATGTAGTTTTGTAAGAGAAAAATGTAAATTTTCATATAGAAAATGTTTTATTTTCAGTAAAATAGTAATATTTTGCAACAAAGAACTATGAAAAAATACTTTTTTTGCACACATAATACCAACAATACACGCCAAAACACGCAATACATGTTACGTATCGTTGTAAAAGGATGTATATACTCTACAGAACAGCCGATAACTTTATCGAAATACATACACTATTACAACCAAATACATCAATGACATCGTATAAATGACGCTGTCAAAATCAACTAGTGAATGAAAATTCTTCACCATTAAATAAACATAAAATATGCCGTTACACACACTGACTTGGGCAGGGGGGTGAGGGCATTGATTTGGGGTTGCTTAGGACGTCATATTGAATATAATATGGTAAACTAACTTAGCAACTCCGCAGCCATCCTCTCGTATTTATCATGTAGCATTTAATCTACGGGTAAATCCATTGCCTCACGCGAAACACCTACATTTATACCCCATGTGTATATCTAATACCTCACGTGCATATTTACTTGTTCGTAATGCGGAATTGCTTGCACATTTATACTTAATCACGTGTATCTCTATGAAAGCGTGTGTGTAGCCATTTACATACCTCTCCTATACAACTATCTGTAGAGCTACTTCCTAGCTTGGGTGCGTATATCTATAAATGCATATGTATCTACTTCAGATGCACGTGTACATCTGTCACCTAACGTGTATAAACGTTAGTGAACGCTCAGACACACAGGTATCCATTACTAGGCATAAAGTATTAACTCGTGTTTATCGTCAACTCAGGCGAAGAAATATTTAGCCATGTACCTATTCACTAACACATTTGTTTTTAAATTCCCCAGTAGCAGTGTTACACCACCTTATAATTTACACATGATTGGTGGAATGATCGGTTGAATGCATTTGACGTTTTATTTATAACATCTTCGATGTATGTTACACGTCAGGGAATCACTACAGACAGTTTCACCAGTGCACGACTGGGAGATGTTTTAAACCCATCATTGAATCCAAAAACACTTTTGTTATGTGGCTTCACTGGATTGGAATTTTACTGGCGATTCATACTTACTTTGCTACAGGTAGGACCTTTTCTATAAAAAAAAAACACACTTCAAATTAAAATATCGTCTACTCTATCATTCCAGTCCTAATATACTGACGGAGAAAGGAACTGCATCTACTTAAACATTTTAAAATAATAATAATCCGATTATGTTTCTCACCGTAATTTAAAAATTGTATTTTGAAGTATTGTTCGTTAAGTGAAAACTTTTGTTTCTACTTGCTTTACGGTTTACTCAGTAAACATTTTTTGTCTTCTTTTTTAATTTCGAATCAATGCTATACTTAAAGTTGCACCTTTCGGTATTCTATGTCGGAAATCTGTAATAATGGGTTATCATTATTTCGTGTAATTGAACAGGTAGTTTTGATTTATATATCAATGCCTAGTAGTTTCCAAGTCCAACTGAAAATATACCGAAAATAGGTCATAACAAATCTGAATGCCCATGTGCAATGAAAGGACTTGGAAAGCCTCAATCATGGCAGTAAAGATATTGTTTGTCTCGGTAGTCATTCCTTCATTCAGTAATAATTTGGTGTCTTCTTATTCATTCTAAATCAAATATTACGTATTAGGTCATCCGAGACAAAGTCTCATAGTGATCTATTGCAATCACCTTGTGGCCTGCGTCGTGTGTCGTGCATGGTAAACTTTTTTTTTCATTTCTTCTGGAAAACACCCAAACCGATTTCAATGAAATTTTGCATAAACCTTGCATAAAGGTGCACCTGAATTATAAGTTATATAGTCCCCATCCTGAGGGGCGGGACTAAAAACGGTCAGTTGCAATGAAACTTCTGAATATCGAAGTATGGTAGAATGCAATACCCTTCATGGAAGGAGAAGCCTTTACCAAAATTTTCTATTTTTCTGTTTGAAATAGATCAGTCTTGGCTAGACTTGTTAGTAGAGGATGACAGTTTGATGATTAGCACATATTGATCATTGCTCACCGCAAACGGCTGATATGCTGAGCGAAAAAGGGTCCAATTGAATGACATTTCAAAAATTAACTTTTTTATAACTATATAAAGAAGTATCAAAACCTGTTCATTGTGGAATTGTCGTGACGCATTTTATCAAAATTATAAATTTCGTGAGCTCAGGGTCTCACATTTTCCCGTGGGGAGGGAGTAGACTTTCATATAGTTTATATAGGAAAAGTACAGTTTTGCGTTTGATATTTTTTAAAAATTGGAAATAGTTTAAACTTAGTGAGAATTAAGGGTTAAGCAAAAAAGAGTGACATTGACTCGAATTTTATTGACCGTTTTAATTCCAAGATATGTTAGATTTTTATAATATGCTGTTCATTAATGGAAGAGTTTATATATGAAAATTACATTTTCGATTGTAATTTCTTTAAATCTAAAGGAAGTTAGAAACTTTGAAACATGACATGCCAGTTAATTGTTATGCACAGTTTACATTTCCATTCCGATGTACAATGAATCTCAAGTCATCTTGCTCTATCGACGAGATTATTTCTATTTTACGCGTGTGGCAATCGGATTATTTTGCGATCTAATCGACTAATTTAAGATAACTCATTTGACACTCGAAAAAATTGTGATTACTGGTTTGACAATCGGATTATTTTGTGATCTAATCGTTTGCCGGTCGGGCTTATTTGTGATAACTCATTTGACAATCGGAAAAATTGTGATGAATCATTTGACAAATGGACTAGTCAACGTTCGACACTCGGAATAATTTATGATAACTCGTTTGACATTCAGGCTAATTTGTAATTACTTGTTTGACACTCAGAATATTTTGTGATTATTCTTTCGAATATTTAAGGAGAGGAAACAGCGCTTTGTTACCAGAAAAACATGATGAAAATGCAAATTTCCGTCCTTATATGGTTGTTTGTGTTCCTCTTGAAACCCCTCCCCATATGACCCTTGATGTTGGTGTCCATTTGACACCTGTCTTTATATAACCATTGCTTCTGGTATTCCTCTTGACATCTGTCCTCATGTGGTCCTGGCTTCTAGTGTATCCCTTGACACCTGTCCTCATATGACCCTCGTTGATGTGAGGAGAATAAATCTAATAAAAGCAAAAACTCTCCCGATTTGCTCCGCAACGAAATCAAGATAGCAACCCCCTACCAAATGCCTCTCAGTAATGTTCTTTCATTATTGGGGTGAGTGACATCATCGTTTTTGTTTATTTCGATTGAAGGGTTTGTTTTGACAACGTACTTGATGTTTTTGACTAAGGCAGAGTACATATTTCGACTAGCGGGTCGGGTTTGTTGTTTTCGACTGTACCGTAGAGTGTATATATCCATTTTTTTAACCACAGTAGATTACTTGTATGGCACGTTCTGTTTATATTGTTTGTATTTTGCATGCCAAAACATATTTTTTGTTTCATTTTTGTATTACAAAACATTAATCTTTTACTGACCAAATAGCATAACGTTATCACATTTCGTTATATAAATACATTTTTCTATTTGCAACATTTACATTTTTCACTCACAAATTTGTATTTTTATTATTTTGTTTTTCAAAATGTGTTATGATGACAAAAATCCAACGTTTGCTGTTTTTGTTGATTTTTACTGTACTGCTGATGCGTACTGCAGTTATTTGCTCTTTTGTTGTTTGCTGCTGTTTTGATGTTGTTTGCTGTCGATATTTGCTCGCAAATGGTTGCCGTTTTTATTCACAAATTTTACCTTTTTACGATTTTTAATTACACAATATTACTAATTTACATTCTATTCTGGCAAAAACATGATTCTTTCTGAAATTTCAGGATTGAGGAGGATTAATACTATTACCCCTTAAGATCTATTATACATTCAACTAGGTCACATTCTGGTAACAGAATATGATCATGTTTAATGTAATCTTAAAGTTACCTGAATTAAAAAACATCGTACACCATTTTGTTTATTTCCAAGCTAAAGATTTCTTATTGAAAGAATACAAATTTAAACATTAGTTCTAATCATAATTAGGACACAAAAGTTAAAAATTGTTAAACTTGTCTTTGGTTAAAGTACTTTTAACTCTTTCCGTACCGTTGTCGACAGTCGACAAAAATGTGTTATCACTTCTACTTGTCGACTATTTGACAAAATTATGAGCCCCCTCCTCCCGACTGTTGACTATAGTCGCCAAACTATGTTGATGCTATGTAAACGTCTATTGTTTGTAAGCACACACTCGGGAGTATTTATGGGTTGCAATAGCAATTGATTCCGTCAAAAAGAAATTGTTTCCTATTGGCGACAAAGATGAATTTTTTTACCCTTAATTTATCACCAGCAATCCAAGATGGCAGCCCTCCTCCTCCTCCAGAAAATTCGGGAAAATACCGTGTACGTTTATTACAAATACACAGATGTATTCGAGATGGATGTTTACCATAACCCGAAGATTGTTACTGTTTTATAAAATGTATTCTGCTTTCACACAGGGTCTCAAGGTTTCAACTCGGAAAGATGTGTGACCAAAGGTGTAACAAATTGTCAACAATATATCTTATGTACCGAAGACGGAGACGGACATATCTATCCAGGGATAATAAAAACTATATTGCAGGAGTTGCAAATTCCACGTGGACTGACGAGGACGGCATCAATCACTCTCACTGTACCGACCGACCAGTCTGTGATAATATCAAAATCATACCTGGCATTCCAAGATGACGCGTTAACTTTGACAGAAAGAAAGTACAAACCTGAAAAAACACCAGGGGAGGTAAGTAACTATGATCTAAATAATACCAGTAAAGAAAAAACAGATTCACATTGAGGTGTTATCAATGAAGCAAAAGATGCTTACCTTCTGGAACACTTGTTGTTTTCAGGGGTACCTTTCATTGGTATATAATTTGTCCAATATTAAATTCTATTTAGAATGAAAGATCTGTTGAAATGCCAGAATATACTTTGTGTTTTTGTCCAATTATGAATGTTGAAATGAAGTTAATTTAATAAGTTGATGTTTCACGAACTTTGTAAGCATAATATAGCACTTAGACGCTTGCCATAGTTTGATTGAACTTGAGTTTGGATTATGAATATGTTGCCATGTAGGTATTTTCGTGTTGTTTTCTCTTATGCTTATTGCTCATCCATTTCTTCTCCTTTTTAAGTTGGTCCGAGTTGTTACTAATGCGGTGTACATATTTGGAGACATGAACTGCGATATTAATCAGACTGGAAATCCGTGTGCCTACTGTCTAGTGAAGTTAGCTGTAGAGTATCTGATGTTGGACATACAAGGAGTCTCTGATGGTGACACAAGCATGGTCAATATAGCTTTCATCTCAGATAACGAAACTATGGAAGTGCTACCAACGTTTGTGTTAAGAACTATTCACGTAAGTCTTAAACATGTCGAGATAACGCCTTACGTTGCTGCTGTTAGACGAAATTAGTGGTGGCTTATTTAGGGATTTCCGCTCTAAACAACGACAGGAATTGTCGTAACAAATCCGTTGTCCCAGAGAGTATATCCCTATACAATAATAATTCAGATAAATACATTGTGCATGACACAATCCCTATCCACGATAAGACATGTATATTTAGGTTATCTGAAAGTCAAAGTGACCAACATTGGAAACAAATTCTTTGTGTGATATCAATCTGAATGTGTTTGATGCTCGTTAGTTTGCCTGTTGGGTCCGTTGTTGTATACTTTATTCTCATTTGAGAACATGACATGAAGCAGAAGACGTTTAGGTAAAGAATATTTATCTCAACAATATACCAGTCTACCTCCATTGAATATCTTTACCCTAAAATACGTTTGTAGAATTATACTATTTAATCTAGGAAATATATATCGCCAGAACATAAAATGTTTATTGACTTCAACTTTCGTCTATTTCAGAATATTTCAAACAACGTCAACTTACTCACAGATATTCCAGATGTGGTGAATTTTACAGCAGGTAGTGTAAAATCATTTCATCTAGATGCAATGTTTGGAAATCCGTTATCCACATACGATCTGGTGTTACAGAGTCCGGATGCACACCTCAGAATTGCTTCAGTCCGTGTACAGTCTGTAGGGGGGCACTTCAAGGATTTCATACCGATCCCGACAGGTCCTGGTCCGGATGACGGATTGTTTTGCTTGGACGGCCCAGACACTCGAACTCTTCATTTTGGTTACTTGCCTAACAAAGGTAAATAGAAAACTGTATAAAATTAGGATACTGTACAATCATAGTACGTTGATGAGATAATCAACGTTTTTTTATCGCTCCAACCAAGAACCATATCGTCTGGTGACCAATAAGCATCTAAGAGGTAAAGTCAGAGGTGTTCTGAAAGCAAACTATTCTAAATATGTAGCATGCAATACGACATGGTATACTTTGTCCTTCCTGGCCAATAGAAAAAGCTAAATTACAATGAAAAAAAAAGTATAAAGGTTGTAATGTTATGTGCTTTAGATTGAAGGGAATTTTTCATGGTCATAATGATATAGAGAAATATTGTATTTCTTTCTGCGATATGAAGCTTGACGTGTTTGATGCTCGCTAAATTGCTTGTTGGTTCTGTTGCTGTATATCCTGTTCTCATTCGAGAAAGTGATATTATTTACTTGCATTGACCAAGATTCGCATGGTGGGTGTCGTCGATGAAGCTGAAGACGACTGCACTCCCGAAACACATTGTCTTATTCCTGTAGATGATTCTTTTACTCATAACCTGCACTAGTTTCATCATGTTTGAGTTTGAATTTTCTTTTCTTTTTTCATTAAGTGTCTATATATACCGTCATAGTATAATTAATATGAGCAATGTGTTTATATCGGCTGATAAATAATTTATTAGATAATTTAAACACCATTGATCAAGATCACATGTGATGAACATCCTGTAGATGTAAAATGAGGTAGCCACTAGGTAGTACAAAGATATCCGGTATAAAAACAACCCGTCTGTTTACGGTGCTTTAACACAAGAATAACCCAGTTTATTGTGCTTTAACACAGTAATAAAATTACCCATCTTCTTATGGAGTGCTAACACAGTAATCAGTTTTCCCAGATATCTACGGAGGGCTAACACAATCTTAATCCTACCCAGCTGTTTATGGAGGGATAACACAGTAATCAAATTACCCAGCTGTTTGTCTACGTCTGTTAATGAAGGGTTAACAGTAATAAAATTACAGTTATGTATGGAAGGATAAAACAATAATAAAATGACTCAGCTGTTTATGAAGTGTTGACACAATAATAGAATTAAGCAGCCATTTACGGAGGGCTAACACAGTAGTAAAATTAGCCAGCTGTTTATGGAATGTTAACACATTAATAAAAAATACCACACTGTTTACAGAGTGTTAACGTAGTAATGAAATTACCAAGCTAACTACGAAGCAGTTTACTTAAAAAACTTTATGGTCATTGTCACCACATATTATTATACATCACAATCACATATAGATCACTTATACAGACCGACCGACCAACAGACAGACAATAAGATTTAATTACTACATTCAGTAAGTTTAAGTCAGGGTTTTTTTAATCGTAAGATAAATTTCAGTCAGTGCTGATATGTTTATTTCAGGAGCTTATGCTAACACCAACATATCCGCTAATGCTGTAACAATAGAAGTTATCCTGGTGATGACTGATCAGGCGACTCCAGGCCAAATGTACTCTCTTGATGTAAGATTGGAAGTGGATTTTCTGGTAACAAACTACACTACAAAATACTTCAACGCAACTGAACTTATACCTGTAAGTACACAAGATTTTGTTTCCTGTCAAATTGTTTTTCAATTCTTTTATTATCAAAAATTGTACAAAAAACACAACAGAATAGCACCTTTCAACACAAATCTAGATTATACAAAAGAAAGTCATGTGAACAGCTCCTTTCAAAACAAGTATTTAGATTGTACAAACGACACACACGTGAAAAACATCTTCCAACACAAATTTAAATTACACAAAGGACATCAGTGTATAGCGCCCTTTAATACAAATGTAGATTTCTAAAAAGACACGCAAGTGAATAATAACTTTCATTTAGATTGTGCAAAAGACATGAGTGAATAACACATTTCAAATTAAGTTTAAATTACACAAAACACACACATTTTAATTGCAAAATGCAATTAAAATATGATATAGAAAATGGCATGCAGGCTAGTAAAACCTTATGACTGAAATGTCACCAGCTTTACAACCTATACAATCTCAAAAGGATTGTACAAAAAGGCACATAAGTGAATTGTAGGATATACTAAAATATTATACATTTCCGTGTTAGAATGAAGAACCATTTTTAAGGAAGCTCCAAAACAGTTTACGTGCAGAACATAACAAAAATATCGTTGTTTTATAATGATGGTCTGACCGGGAGCTTACATCAGAGCTGGATCCCTTTCAATAAACAAAATTGTAACTATATTTCGAGTTTTAACAATCAATGTGAACTGAACGATGGAAACAACATGACCCAGATGTGGTTAAGATACAAATTTACCAGTGTCGGTAATTATACGGAACGCAGTTCGATACTCAAGAAGTACCATATATGACATAAATTGGTGTTGCATATATTTACTCTTCACGATTAATGAAAATATAAACACTTGCCTAGAAGGTCACCGGTGTTCGCTAAAAGGACAATACAATTATCAAAGTGCACTGCTATAAAGTTCTTCTACTTGGGAAAGTAGTCAATTCTCCTCTAATTGTCGTTATAGAAGGTTTTACTGAATCAGAAGTATATCTCAGTAGGCAGGTTTAACTGTATTAAGGTGAACGAAATGCACTTTTGTTTTTGTAAATTTCCTTATTTATAACGTTCCCTGGTTATTAAATGTAATATATTTATAACTTGCAAAGATTATATATGTGTCGTTTATCTTAAAATGGTGAAATAATAAATGTTCGGTAGAAATCGCATCAAAGAATCTTGGATGAGTTATCGCCCTTGAATTCGAAACCGCTGTGACGTCATAAGTGACAATCTGATCAGAAACTGATCATGGCGCACGTATATAACTCCGATTGTAGCGACATCGACGATATTCCAGAGGTGTCATTCACGCTATATATTCATCCATATATGTATGAACCTGAGACATCGAACAAGGACAATCACATCGACTCAGATTTGTCACATTGTTCCGCGGAACTGCATATAAGAGGTAACGAGGGTGACGAGGATGACGAAGATAGCATGGCTTCCGATCAGCCTGTCTGATAACATGTGTTTCCATATGGCCACTGAGGAGGAAAGAAAATGCTGTCAGGACATGAGTATATTAGAAGAAAAGTTGACCGACATAAGCTGTATCGCCCAACATGAAGGGTTTACTGCGAATTGTCTAAACATGCATGTTTTTGAAACATCCTACTATGAATATGCTGAAACACACGACCCAAGAGGACAACAAGACATTCACAGGTATATACTGTAAAGGACAATTTAAATGAACATCTTTGTCTAACAGATTAAATTGAACATTGATATCCTCTCTTACTAATGAAACCTCTACATAGCATACCTAACTAAATAATCAATTCCTATATTTCACCACTAAGTAGTGGATTAGCAATAACTTTTGACCACAGTCCATTTTGTAGCACTTAAATTACACTGCAAATTCTTGTATATATGCCTTCATGTACCAGTGTCTTCAAACTTTTCAAAATTTCATAACAATTTTTTTTCACTTCAGGAAGTATCGGCTTGTAATATATGGTAAATCTCCGACAATGGTTATGGATGATTTCGTCTCTGTCGAAATTCCCCATGGCACTGCGGAGTTGACTTGCAATGGAAGGAGGAGGAGTATCCATTTCCTTAAAAAAGTGCTGCTTCAGCCTGTTGAATGGTTGTGAATTGGAGCCTTCTGACTACAACCTCCTCCATCAACACTGTGATGTAATCTGTTGGCAAGTTGACATTAACAGTTTAAGGCAGAACAAGAACAATAAAAACTATAACTTGAATGGTCACAGTCATAATGAGGTGTCTTGTTATCACCATCTAATTTGTTATGCCAGGTAGTTATGTTAATATGTTATAGAATACCAGTAAGGTTCTCTAAAAATTGTTTAGATTTATCTAAAGTAAAACAGTGAAAAATTATTTACTTCAATAAAATGGATATCATTAATATACTTTTATATTTAAAATATCACATTAATTTTTTGTTAAGATATCAGGGCAGGTAAATAAAATTAACATACTGAAGTTCTGTTTGACTTTTAATCTCCTTTGGGACAGCATCTCCTTTTCTTCCTTTCGAGAAAGCAATTCGGTATCTGGCAATCCCATCCTCCAGAGTTGAAATGAAAAGCTGCCAGTCTGAAATATGGTAGTACAGTATGTGTTAAGCAAATAGTCCAGTCTGTGCAGAATTATTAAAGAAAAGTATTCAATAAGGTACCATATCTTGTGAATTTATTCATCAGGGTACTGTATTTATCCGGTAATAAGCCCATGCCTGGTAATAAGCCCACCCATTTTTTTTTCTATTATTAGACACTGGCCCCCTGGGCTTATTGCATGATAAATACGGTATCATATCAGGGTCATAGTGATTTATTTCTGGTGTTTTATTTCTATAAGCACTGCAGTATATCGGTATATCTCACCTTGCTTTCATCTGATTGTAAAAGAAATAGCTGGTCTTTGGTGCATTGTGTGAAGCGTCCAAGCATGACGTCTGATGTGCTGAGGACAACTCTCGAACATCTTTCATCAGGAGTTTCCCACATACAATTTTTTCCATTTCCTGAAACGAAAGGGCAGAAATAAGATCTTTAACAAGTGCAGTAAAAATACTGAATGAGTAATAAATATCAATAACATCTTGAAAAGCAAGAACTACTTCCCTTTGCTTTCCACCCTTATTCTGTGCATAGACTAGGTTTGGAAGTGTTAACTGAGACAAATATTTACAAACTGTAACTTTGGTTAATTCAAAAGGATCACTGTGCATTTACATTTTTATATATGTATGATTAGAAAGGAAGCCTGTTATTTGAAAAGTATTACAAATTCATAATATGATAATGGAAAATATCTTATTATCTAATTAAAATTCTTATTATCTATAATCTCAATTAGTATCTTATAATTACCTGGCTTGATCCACCTTCTTGAGATGTCCCCATGTGGAAAAGATCTCTATGCCCCTCGTGAATATTAGCGACATGGTTCAGGATACTTGTCAATTTTTTTCGTACAAGTTCTGCATTTCCTCCACTGCTGGCAGCACACCAGTAAGCATGGTTGCTTATAGATCTGGCCCATTCTCCAGCTATTTTGTACTTCTAGTTTCCAAGAGCTTCTAGTTTCTTGTAGACACCTTTGTAAAATAAGAAATTCATTAGCAATTTAATACTTATTAATTTCCATATATATTCTAGAGTCATGGATAGTAACTGGCTATTTTTCTCCGAAGGAAAATGTACAGCATTTGTCCTCCAATAGCCCTAAGAGGTGTTCATGAAATAAAGTCGGAAGAAAGGGTTGGGTTTTTTTTTACTGGATATGGGTCTAAACATCCTCGGTTGCCATCTTTGATTTTTCACAATGGACATTTCATGTAGATTCAGCCAACATATTAATCACTTTGTTATTAAAATGAAGGATATCAAAAAAGAGGTCTATCAAACACTGACAGAACATACCTGGTAACAGAATATTTTGCATATGTATTGCGACTTGGCAAGGTCTACTCAGGTCAAAGGGGAGGTGTGTGTGTTTATTAATACAAGACATCCCCTAATGGGGTTGGGGGAGCTTATTACCCAGCATTGGCGCCTATTGCTAATTCAGCAAATCTTCAGAGGTGAAATGAAATAAACACCTATATATAGCTAGCAGTTAATACAGGGTAACATACCGAAGTAAGTGCTTACCCTTTGCAACATGCCAAACATCAAACCTATGGTCTATATTTGGATGGTCACTTTTCATCAGCTTTTGGACTTGGCAGTGTCTGTCAGTCAACAAATCAGATATTGGTATGTCCTTATCTTTTAAGAATTGGAAGCAGCGCTTCAGTCCTTTCAGTTCCATTGCGTATGAATTTTCACTTCATTTGACTTTAATATAATTAACATGGGTATTAATGAACTGAAAAATGATTAAAAACATGGTTCCCCCTTTCCATAATACTGATCAATAAATGCACACATATACAAAGTCTTCACTTAATTACCTGGACAAGCTGAATATCCACCACTTTGGCAGTTTCTACATGGATAAGTGTGTAGGATCCGTATTTTGCAGTGTCCTGGGAAACTGCATCTAGCATCACCACCTAGTTTCAAGGAACTGCCACTGTTTTTGATGTAATTCAAATATACTGATTGCTGATGTTGCCAGCATGATAATGTGGATGGAACAATGTAGGTCCTGGCTCTGCCATTTTCTGATAAATCCACATGCACATATACTTGTTACACAAACACAAGTACAAACTGTTGTTTTCATGTGTTGCAAGTTTCTCCTGCTGCAGACAGCACATATGTCCAGCAGTTCAAACAGACATTGTTCAAACACAACATACTTGTGGGCTTTGTCTGGATCAGTGTCGTCACTGTCCAATTCATGTGTTGTTGTGAGATTGTCTTCCAAATCTGCATAATCCTCTAGATCTTCTTCTGAATCATAGTCCTGATCTGGCAGAGAAATATCCATGTCGCTCTCATCATTAGAATAATTCTCCATATCTTTCTAGATGGTGTTGTATCTGTGGTATTGAATGGATGTAGACACAGTCAGGCATGTGGCCTATACCCCACAAGATGTAACCGGAGTCTTCATTTCTGATATTTTTGGTCTGTAGACTAACATGACGACGTTTCTGGGAAAAAATTAATTGCTGTGAACTCCGTATAGATTGCCAGAACATTCCAATCTATTGATTCACATCAAATATTAGAATAGCCATGTGATTCACATGAACTAATCATATACGTTAATGATGTTATTAACACTTCTATTTCTTGGATGGGCAATACATTTTGAACCTACTTACACTATGAGATGTTCATATCATTTGAAAACATATAATGATCAAGAATTATAATAAAAGATGTACTTTTCTGTATTTTATCAAAAATTATATTGCATCACAATCCATTTTCAAGAGCAGAAGTGCATGGCCTTCATAAATATGCTGGGTGAAATTATATATACCGGAGAGGAAGAGGGGGTGGTATATATGTGTACCCGAAATGCATTCAGAGAACACCATAATAGTATATATTATATGTACATTCTGCAAGGTTGTATGAGGTCTGACAGCCAACATTGTATGTCTCTAGTGTCTCCATGTGCAGCTGATTTGGATGGTATTGAATTTGTTCAGACCTGTAATTCGTACTAATCAGCTGTTGATTTGTTACGTCTGTCACAATCTACAAACAAAAAAACTAAAAAATAAATGGATAAACTAAATAAACAAGTGGAAAACATTTTATGTGCTGCCAGTAATATCAGAAAGGGGGGGGGGGTGCAGTTCACTGTGGTTAGGCATAGATTAGCTTATATTATAATTACATTGTATGTGGCTTGCAAGTACAATACATTATTACTTTAAAATATTACGTACATACTACAGTTTTTAATACAACTGATGCAGTTATTTACCTCGAGATGTCGCCTTTTCTGGACTGCTGTGCTAGGCCTAGACCGGCTTCTGCTCGGAGTTGAGCCGACTGAATAGTGTTGGTCATTACGGGCATTGGCAGGACTGGTACCGCTGTCTTCGGTCTGGATGGGAGCGCTTGTCACATATGACGTCACAGATAAGGGCGATAACTCAGTCAAGACCGTTGTGCTTCGCAAGATCGACTGAAGAACTCAATTTACTTACCAAACCCTCTAAATTTGTGTGAAATATCACGTTTTTGTTTGTTATGATACTTTATAACACTCATCGGCAGTTATTTTATTGGTTTTGGTTTTCTGTCACCATTAATATATCTCAGCTTCCTTGAATGATCTTTGTAGACAGGTTTAACTATATCAATACAACATCTGCTTCTTCTCCTGGTCTTACCGACATGTTTGACTGTATGATTACTGTTTTCAGCTTACGGATATACGCGTTAGGACGACTCAGGAGTCTCCGTCATTACCTAAAAGTGGATCAGGAAGTGTGATGTTGATTTGGGAGGTTCCTCCGTTAACATCCGGGTTATACAATTTGAAGGCATCAATATGGCGGTATTCTGGACTGGGAAGTGGCGGAATAACCGTATCGCATACACGATTTCCATTGGTGGGATCAAATATCCCATGTGTTTCTCCATTAACATTTTTAAGAGGTAAACGTCAATGTGACATCCATATCTCCAACATACCCTACACTACAGGAAGTGTTGAGGCAAACAGGATTGGTGTAAATATTACCGTTCTTGTGCTCCCTGACTTTGCGGAAGCATATTCAACCTATAAAATGAAAGTGGTTTTGACCTTACCAGGAAGCAGTTCATCACAATTATTCCAATTCTTCTTCACCGTTACGGATCAGGAAATATTCGCGGTAAAGAATATACTATTACCAAAAGGTTGTTATGGTTATTTCAAAAGCTTCTAAAAATAATGCTCTCATGAAACACAATATAGTTTTCTTTTTCATTTCTTCTGTTTTATGCAATTATGTAATATATATTATTCCCGGTACAGACCTAAAAAATGTATGGGGTCAACCTGGCCCGACCACGTTGGTTTTCCCCGGGTACTCCGGTTTCCTCCTAATGGAAGACCCTCTCGTGCTTCTATCAATACTGAAAAATATAAACTTAAAACTTCTTTCTCTATTGTTGTAAAATATATAAAATTTATATATAGATAACAACCAGTAGAACAAGTAAAACTGTACAACCTTTAATATATAAAATGTTTTACACTATAAAACGATGAGAATCTCGTTATATATTAACCATCGTACAACCAGAAATGTTTATTAAACAATATACCATAGCTATTATGAATGCATGTTTTACATAAATTAACAAGGCGGTGTCAGCCTTCTGTAAAAACATATATTTGAACTCCAATTCAATCAATCTAGGACAAAATATGAACAAAAGAAAGATTTACACCACGAATACCCCTAAATAAAGTATGAGGAGAATAAGACCAGGTGTTCTGAAAGAGTAAGCTACTTCATCGACGACGTTTACTTTGATGTACAGACATGTTTGAATTATTTTTGCACATTATCTAATTATAGTATGATGCTTTTTCACGTTATAGATACCCGATAGTATTACACTCACGGAGGTATGTCCGTCCGTAACAGCCAGCACTAATCTGATGCTAAGAATGCAAACTAAGCCTGATACATCTTACGGCCGTATGCTAGTGGAGATGCCAACAGAATCTGCCGAGCAGGCCTTCATGTTGTGTGGCTTTGAAAAAATACAAAGAGGAAAGAGTGTGGCTTTTCGACAGAAAACAATAATTACAAGGTAGGAACATTCATAACAAAACTAACCGTTCGTTACTTACTTTGACAGCTCTTGGCATCCATAGCGTACTTATGTTGATGGTTTCATATCTTTAAGTTGATTTCTAATAATAGAGATGAGTTTAAGATTAAATCAATATGATAGGTCTCTGGACATGGTATTGGCAGCTGTGGTGTTTAACATACTTTAATGGTATGTATGATGTATTTAAATAATGGGCTTTAGTGTTGTAGCATCAAACGACAGACCTTCGCAGAAACGCATATTAATCATTAAGATACAGACATTATAACCAAGTTGATTTCAAAAAATTCACAAGGATACAATAAGATACCAGGTAATCAGTGGACGTCCTAGTTGTTGATCTGAACCGTTTTCAGATCTTTTAAGTAAAATTGTCAGTCAAATTAATATTACAATCTGTGTGATATTGATTGCTCTAAACGTGGAACTTAATGGATTTTTAATGACTTCCAGAAACGTTTGACCAATTTAACACATTTCTTTCTGAACACTACTATGTAAAAGGAGAAAGCCTTCAATAATGAGAGCTGTATTTTCCTAAAAAGTTGTTACCAGTAACCAGTGATGTATATTTCAATAAGTTTTACGGACTTTTTTTGTTTAAAGCTGAATTTGTTGAAGATTATTTCAAGTTAAAGATGCTTCGTCCCTAAATAATTAGAGGCTGATTTGATTAACTAAGATTAACGTTTAGGGTGTTGTCGATATTGTGCAGGAAAACCGTGATTTTGGGAAAACGCCCATGGCTATTCAGTGAACTGCGATATATTAACACCGTAGGATGGAGTAGAAGGGATGGTGTTATATAGAAATAACATATTCACAATAGGACAAAATCATCACGCTTATCTTACAGCTTGATGAAAAACTGTTACTGATATTTTCATCGCAGGAAAATATCGAAGTCAGCAAAATCAAGGTTGCGGCCTTAGCAACCTCCAACCAAAGGCTGGTAACCACATGATATAATCATTGGAATGTGTGATGCCATCGGTTTTGTTTACGTATTGTATAGGAGTGTGTGACGTTTATTATTGGTATTTTGCATGCAGAACATCATTTTTACAGTTTTATTACAAAATATTACTATTTTACTGATAAAAGAAATTTTACAATGCTTCTTTTTAATTTAACACTCACATTTATTTATTGGCCAGATTTAACATTTTTCACCTCCAAAAATACAGTTCATTCTAATTCGAGCAAATGTAAAAAATTAAAATTAGATGTTTCACGTACCTTCTACTCAAGCTAGTGTAGAAGACGGATATTGCATCAGATATGATCTGTAAATGCAATAAAAGATGGTGGACATTTCCGGAGCCGGTGAAGAGTACCTAGACCTGGGAAATACCTTTATATACGCCACAGCACGAAGAGTAAAGAACGACGGTTCCAACACGACTAACGACGACAGTGTAGCGGCTACAAAACTATAATTACATAACCTTTTTTCGGATGTCGGCTTTAAGTCTGAACGAAAAAGTCGTTTCCCCATCGAATAACCTGTATGCTTATAGAGCTTACATGGAAACTCTCTAAAGCTTCGTTAAGCGGCTAAAGAATCTCCGTTGAAGGGAAGTATATTATAAAAAAAAAACGAGTACGAAAATGGACACGACTAGAGCCGACAATCACGGTTATATCAGAAGGAAATAACTGACATCGAATAGCTACATAGAGATACTAAATTAATAAAGTAGATGTGAGGATAACTTTAACTAGAAGTAAAGATTCGTTTTGTCTGATGGAAGAAGTCGACGGGTACATAGTGACCATAGAAGACATTTAACTGAACGTGTCGAAAGTGAAACCTAGTTCGTCGGTTAGATTGGCACATAGGGACGCGTTAGACCTGACTCTCGTCAAATACCACATCAGCAGAATAGAAATGAACGCTGCTTCCATTCCGAGGGGGAAACTCGAATTCGTAAAAGACAAACTGTTTATAGGACAAATGCCCAAGAGATTAGTCGTGGGATGCGTAGACAGCAATGCCTATAGCGGCGTCATTAACAATAATCCATTTAGTTTCAAACACTAAAGAATGACTTACGTCGTGTTGAACATGGATGGCAATCAGGTTCCGTCAAAACCTTTACAGCCGCATAAGAAGCTATCTGGGTTTATTCAGTAGAATAAGCAAAATTTTCAACGACGAGGGTAATAACATTGCAAGGGAGGAATGCGGAAACGGCAATACTTTGTTTGGATTCGTCCTGACGCCCGATCTTTCTGAATTAGCACAATTCACGTTATGAAGAGAGGAATGTTGTCTCTGGAAATTCATTTCGGTGAACGCTTGACCAAATAAAATCAACAACAGCCTGTATGCCGAATTCGGCAGCATCTTAGAAATCGACAGGTCTTATTTTCTTTTCATTTAATTTCATTGTCTAAAAAAACGAATAGAAATAAGAAACATCTTAAAAATATTTCACCTATTTTGAAAAGTGTCTATGCCTCGTGCAATAAGGTCGCCATGTTCGTTAGTCTGTAATACCCATCCACATACGAAACAAGGTCAAAACTGGATTGCCGTATACATAGAAGTGAAGAGTATTAACGATCCCTTAACTTTAAAATAAACAAGTGTATAACGTGCAGATATGACCATATACAGCAACATAACTATCTAGTGTGTGGTGAGTACTCTATATTTTATTTGGTACTCAGAGAAAGTGAGATGGCTAGGTCTGATTTAACGGAAATGCTTAGAAAAGATTTCGATGCAAATATTTAGTATGTACATTGTAGATAATTTTGTTCCAAGAAAGATGATTTATTATTAGACCATAAAAATCGATGATACCCTGTTCTTTACAATTTTTGCAATAATTGTTAACAACCCAGAGACCGATAGCCATCATTAGAAAATCACTGAATAGTTTAAATGTCCAAATTGCACATTTTGAGTCCAAAAATGTTTTTCAAAAGTAAGATGTTAATATTCAAAGAATAAGAAGATGAAAGAAATGTTGTTCTGTCACTATCAAAATGTTGAAATATTCTGTAAATAAATATTGTAAAATTCTAAACTTTTGTCAATAAAAATATCAGTGTTTGCATGCAAATACCAGCAGTAAACAACAGCAAAACAGCATTAAAATGTAGCAAACATTCGCAAACTACAACAAAAAGCAGCATACAGCAGCAAAACATCAGCAAAAGTTTGATTTCCAATCATCATTGCATATTTTGAACAAAAAGGTTTAACATTATAGTTTTCTTCGTTAAAAATATATTCTACAAATAGAACATGTGATAATTTAAAGAAATGTAATATTTTTTTGTGTTTTTTAGCAATAAAATAACAATATTTTGTGATAAAAACGTGTAAATTATGTTTTGCATGCAAAATACCAACAATGCACACCTTAACACGCCTAGAAGTAATATACCTTTTTTAAAAAAAGGATTATACACTCTACGGTACAGTCGAAAATTTGACATCATCAAAACCAACTTGTCAGTCGTAATACGTACAATACAACAGCAAAAAACATCAATGGCGTCATCAAAATCAACCCGTTAGTCCAAATACACAGACTCCATTTTAAGAAAAAGAAACAGGAATGGTAAGTAAATAAAAGCGATGATGTCAAACACTCTTATACAATAAGGGGGGAAATGATGACGTCACACACTCCAATGGTGTTATTAGGTGGACGGAGGTCTTTGGTTGGGGTTGCTGAGACCGCCATACGCAACGAAATCTAGATGGCGGAATTTCTTTCGCAACCCCTTTTTTACTTGGTTAGTTTTCAGTTTTTTGACCCCTCAAAGAGATGGAACTGTCTGTAGCGGTGAGAGCCTGATTATGGTAGACGACTCCACTGCCTAATAATGCCTTATTCTAACTCTAGCAGTTTGAAACATGTCTATAAGTTGACAGGAAGGATTAGTGACAAACATGGTTTAGGTAATTTGCAAATTCGTCAAATGCCTAAAACACATTGTATGGCCTAACTTTAACCCTAAATCCTTGGATTGTAGTTAGCACGCCTTCTCTTTTTCGAAAAGCCACAGAAGGATATTTAGCGTGCGGGATTTTACAGTCCTAATAAACCCCTTACTAGAACTTTCAATGTTTGTAAAATCCTAACATAAGTTTGGGTTGGTGATATTCTAATAGCCCGTTCAGTTCACAGCGTTACTATAAAATATGATTTAGTCGTAATGCATCCTTTCATAGCATCTGTATTACAGGTGAGATCAAAGATAAAAATCAATCAAAACTAATTCAGAGAATTTTACAATTTCTCTTCACTATTTCAGACGAGATGACGGAATGATCGGGAGACTACAAGTGAAATTTAGTCCTCTGACTAATACAGTAATGTTAAATGAAGAAGGAGGAACTACTCACTACGTCAGAATGAATATGATGGTTACTTATATTAATGACAGTTTACATGTCAATAATTCTCCACTGCTTTTTGAAGCCAGGATCGTCAGTAACAACGTAACAGAATGGAGAGGGAAAATACCAATACATCGACCAGCAATCGTAAGCATGAATTGTAATATTGCCAAGCTTTTTCATTCTGACAATGGATAAAAGTCGAGAGATAAAATATAAAGAAAAATGAATCAGTTGAGAAAGACATAGGCCAAATGATGCTTCGTTACAGGATTTTCGTCGTGTGTTCTCTGTAATGGGACCCTATTCAGAAATATCTAGGTCTCTCTGTAAAGGTTGAATCGACTTACAGAAAAAAGTGTTGTCCTTTAAAATTTTTATAATTGAGAATTTTCAACGTATTGATAAAAAACCGCGATAATTTGATAACATCTAATTAATCGTTCTGTACAGTAACACTCTATGAAAGAAGTTCGAAGGTCTTTTGCCCTGGTGATGTGTCTTAAAAGGTATAATCTTAAAAAAGTAATCTAAAGCAACAAGGTTGTTTGTTGCTATTATTCTTTTACCGGTAGAGACAACAGAGAAGGTTTACAGATAGAAATCCATTATTTCTTATCATTAATGCTTTTCTGTGAATAACAGGTATTTGTCCTGCATTTCAAAGTAATTGTGTGGCACGGACTTAATGATGATTATATGTAAAGTGCTACTTCAAGCCCAATCATCAAAATCGCTCTTCGTCTGTCTTCCGTCGTCGTCCGTCTGTCCTTAAACAATTCTAATTGACTTTTTTTGCTGAGAAGGCAAGATGGATAATTATCCCCAAATGGGACGGCTACCGAAAGTCGTCCATCTTCAATATTGTATAGGGTCATCTTTTATTACTCTCTTTTGGGAGACACAATAAATCTTTCCAACATTTTACATATAAGTTCCCTTTGGTCCTTAGGTACGTCCTTTTGATTTTGAGATTGATAAAAAAATGACTGACAGACAGTCACCTTGTATTTTGATAAAGAAAGTTTCGTTTCAGTGTGAGAAAACTTGGATGGATTTTTCTAAAATTCTAGTTAAAGGTTCCCTAGCTTTGTCATTTGATTTCGGAAGTAACAAGAAAAACCAAAATGGCCGACAGTTAACCATCTTGGATTTGAAAACACAAAAATTATTATTCCTATTTCGTAGAGGAATTATCAAATTTGATATAAGTAAGAACTACAACAGAGGACAGAATACAAAACAGGTTTCATCAAATATTGCTCTCTTGTTTCATTTGAATTTACAGGCTCAAGTTTTCATCCAATCGAAATATTTTGAAAACAATTGATAATCTTCTCACTTCCTGGTACTTTTCTCCTTATACTATCCGGAGTCCCCATGATAAACGCTTTTTATGATATTTTGTCTTCGTATTACGATTACGATTTAGTCGGAGGAAAGAATGTTTTAATTTTGAGATTTTCATTTCAGGAGTATTATCCTGATTTTATAGTTCTGACAGAAATCACAAAAACTGCTGACGTCAATCCCAGCAACCTTACGTACCTCTACAGTCAAAATGGTTCTTACTACCATCGCGAGGCAGTAGTGGTAAGTTACTCATACTAGCATCCAGACGTCGTAGCGTTTTCAGGTATGATAGTGTGGCCCTTACTATCATCTAGAATTCCTCGTGGTAAGTTACTCATATTAGCATCCAGAAAGCATAGCGTTTTCAGGTATGATAGTGTGGCCCTTACTATCATCTAGAATTCTTCGTGGTAAATTATCCATACTTACATCCAGAGATCGTAGCATTTTCATGGTATTAAGTATGATTGTAGGTTTGCTGTTGTCACTATATCTATAATAAGAAGGCTCTAATTCCTCCTTTTGGAATGTCATATTCTCTATTTGTATTGGCCATGATTTCCATGGACTGCCGTTGAAGACGCTAAGATTTCCAGAACACCTTATTCACCTTGTACATGTCATTGGTCCGTTTGATTTTACCCTTGTCACTATTCTTTTTTAAATTTATTCATTGTAAACCCTATAAACAAAATAGATCTTCGTGGGAACAATTAAAAACAGAATGTATTGAATAGTGAAAACACTGACAACAGCATATTTATGGCCCGGGGACATTGCATGTTGAAATATATATGGCTTAGGCACATTAACATTAAAATATTCAAGGCAGTGGAACATTAACATCAAAATATTTAAGGTGTTGGAACATTAACAGCAAAATATCTCGGGCTTTGAAACATTGGCAAAAAATATTAGAGGCGAGGGAAAATCGACAACGAAATATTCAGTCGGGGACTATTGACAACAAAATATTCAAGGCGGAGGATCATTTACAACAAAACATTCAAGGCTTAGGAACATTGAAAACAAAATATTAAAGTATTGAAATTTTGAAAACAAAATATTTAAGGCATGGGAACATTAACAACAAAATATTACGGGCGTGGGAACAATAACACCAAAATATCCCATTGGTACTTTGAAAATAAAATGTGTATGAGATGAGAACATTTATAACAAGATATGCATTGCAGTGGAACAAAAACGCAAAAGCAAATAGGAGAACCTTGTCAGTTATATCTATTCAAAGTAAATTCTATAATATTATATTTACAGTGGAATAACGGCAGTGATGTGTACAGGTTTGAGTTTCCTAAAGTCATCGCCTACTTTTCCTTTTCTGCAAGTTCATGCATTGTGATATGTAACGTTACCGCTGTAAGGTTACCACGTAAGTAAACTACATAAAATCAATAAATATCAAATGACGTCTTAATATAGATACAAAATAAATAAACATCAAATGATGTTACGATACAGATAAGATAAATTAATATACATCAAATGACGCCACAATACCGATAAATACAATGAATATACATCAAATGACGTCACAATACACGTAGATGAAATATATAAAAAAAAAAATCAACATATTTTAATAAACATTGGTATTATGGAAAAGGATTTATTCTCTTAATAACGTTAACACATTACACGAATGTACAACAAACGTCCTAACAATGATACGAACTCCTTCAAATCGAGTGTTCATTAAAGACGAATGTTCTAAATAGTCCATAGACATCGAGAACTTGTATACTGTAAAAACCACAAATTTCCATAGGAAGATTGATTTTCGATAATTTTTGGGGCACTCCTTATCCACGAATTCATATGACCACGAAAATTATAATTTAATTTGTTCAACCGTATCGATCTACGAAACAAGAAGTCCATGAAAAATAATGAAAACCACCATAATAAATTCTCACGAAAATATAGTATTGCACAGTATACATCTAAAGGGAAGAGATATTCATCGTGATCATAAAAGTATAATGAAACATGGCTGACATGAAAACAAGTAAATTATGAATTTAAACAAACATACAATGTATTTATGTTTCAGTGTTGGATTACATTACCATTGTAAAAGATGATAATAAGGTCATGTTGAGGATGTTGCCATATGCCCTGGACCAGGACTTAAACACGTGCTTTGATCTTCCCGTCCCAGGGGATTTCCCCCCAATGCTGTGGCTGAAGATTAAAAACATGAGTCTGTTCGGTGTGACGTCACAGAAATTTGTAGTTCACGCCATAGGTCAAGGCATAGAGTGTACACGTATTGGACAAAAAAGTATACAAGTAAGTTGTTGAGTTCGTTGCTATATTTACATTGAGTTCACGTCATATGTTTAGGTGTCAATATCTGCATTAAAATCCTGTCGTAATACATTTTTATTGTCGAAATTTACATTGAATTCACGTCAACTCTCTAATTCTACATGGAAACCACATTGAGATAGGTGTTAGTTGCGTTGTGAATTTACGATATAAAGATAAATCTGTGTAAATTGCCATGGTTACAAAGGAATGATCGAACAAGAAAACATTCCTTGTAAATAGTAGGATCGATGAAATACAGAAAACAAGTACATTGTTTCTAATGCTGAGAATAATACGAAAACAACAACAACCGTAAAAGTTATGTTGGTGGTATAAATATTATTTTCAATATTCTGTACAGGTTATCTTTCAATGGTTCAGATTGTGGTGGTTTTTCTTAAAGATTGAAAAAATGGCGTTTTCACAAATGTCAAATGATATATAACGAATAGAAGTTGGCATGGATTAATGAACAATGATTAATGAGTCAATGACGATTTGTCAGAGAAAGTAATAAATAGGTTTTGAAAACCACGAAATTTCAGTCTCACCAAAATATGTGATTATACATTATTCTATAATTCTGTGTACCCACTATATTTAAGTTTCTTTCTCACAAGAAAACTGAAGCCTTAACAACAATGAGTGAATCTTTCTGTGTGTTATTTCTGTTAATCTTGTATACCATTAATCTTCAGGTCGGAACCTCTAAACCCGCCGATAGTAACAACTGCAGCATCGACTCCGATGTAGAATTTTGTAAGATCATGTCTTATAATTCTTCTGCGATCATCACCTACTGTGATATAGAATGTGTTTGTAACAATTGTTCCAATGTTCATATTGTCATGCAAAGTGCAAACACTAAACCCTGGAGGCTATGTGAACTCACCATTGAGGATGTAATATAATTATATCGAGAGGAATCCTGAACTGCATACTATACGATAACATGATATTTTTGTATAACACCAAACGGGATTGTACATATCAGAGGAACCTAATAAAGCACTTTAAACATCTAACATAGACTTGTTGAGTATTCCAAACACGATATATACACAATGGTATCGCTGGGTGGTAAACATTATTATGGAGCCCAGGTTCTAGTAAAGAGTAATGTATCCCGTATCCCATATTCTAGTAAAGAGTAACGGAACACAGGACCTGGTACAGATTTATGGAGTCTAGATTCTAGTAAAGAGTTATGGAGCCGACGTTCTGGTAAAGCGTATTGGTGAAAATTTATGTAGCAAAGGTTGTGCTAAAGAGTAGTTGTACTAAAGAGGAGTTTAGAACAGGATCTGGTAAAGAGTAATGGCGCAGATTCTGGTATAGAATAATGGAGCATAAGTTCTGGCAACGAGTAATGAAGTATAAGTTCATGTATAGAGTAATGGAGAATAGGCTCTGGTATATAACAATGGATCATAAATATTGGTATATAGTAATGGAGTATAATTTCTGACAAAGAGTAATGGAGCATTTGTTCATATATATAGTAATGGAGCATATGCTTATGTATAGCGTAATGGAGCAGAAGTACTGAAAAACCGCGGGATTTTGTTCCTGTCATCCATTTCACACCGTTGTATGCACTATTCTATTTTAGTCTATACTTTCATAGAGTTCAAATCAATATTCGGAACCCTTATATTAAGTGCATTGCATTTTCAACATTGCGATTCTTATAATTTTCGTTTTGTGTTATCTGTGTGACTTTTTGTTCTGAAATATTTATTTCATAACTAATACTTATAGCTAACATAACTTCCATTAAGAAAACTAAGTAGAAAAGAGCTTTTCGAATTCCCCTGTGAGTGCTTGCTTACCCATAGACAAGTTGAAATATTCAATAGTCAGACATGCCCTGTGGCTTATGCTGTATAAATATATACTATTTTTATTAAATATATATATATATATACTGGGAGGATAAAGAAACGCAATTAGGAATTTCCAGGTCAACTACGGGAAATAGAAAAGGGTTTTAGAATGTAATTATGGTGTAACTGGAAGATAGTTGACCACTATGTCATCTACGAGAATTTTATTCGTGTACGTTAAGTAAACCTTTCAAATTTGACGTTGAGTACCCCGCTCAAAATGAAGTGCGTCCTGGACCCATCAACTCGTCCCATAAATGTTCTATTGGGGAGAGGTCAGGTCTGTTTGGGGGCCAGTCTAGGGTGGGGGACATTGTTTGCTGCGATATAACCATGGCAAACCCTCACTACGTACGGCCGGGCGTTGTCCTGCTGAAACGTCAGCTGACGCTGCTGTACTAGAGGAACAACATGCGGCGCTAGGACTTGATCTCTGTAGCGGACGGCCGTGAGATTTCCCTGAATAACGACCAGAGGAATCTTGATACCATGCACACTCCCTCCCCATACCATGACCGATCCTCCTCCAAAGCGGTCATTCTCTATCACGCAAGCATCTGCATAGCGCTCGTGGGTACGTCTATAGACACGACGTCGGCCGTCTGCCCGGTAAAGCAAAAACCTTGACTCATCTGAGAACAGGACCCTTCTCCAACGTTGCATTGGGAAGCGCCTTACGGAATTGCATTCGTCTGGCACGTCGCCGCGCATTAAGCTGTGGTCCAACATATGGCCGCCGCAGTCGAGTACGCACTGTCTTTGTATCAATTGGAACATGATGACGCCCAATTGTGTTCCTTGCTGTTTCCGTGGCCGTCAGAAAGCGATTTCGTAGGTGAGAAAGTCGCATTGCCCTATCCTGCGGACGCGCCGTCACACGAAGACGACCGCTTCGGGAACGGTCTGCAACCCTTCCGGTGGCATGTAGTTTTTGGATGAGACAGCAAATGTTCGATGGATGGACTCCAAATTGATTAGCGACCTAATTTTGCGGGGTACCTTGCATAAGAAGTGAAATGGCACGACCCCTGTCAACTTCGGACAGTCGTGGCATTTTTACGGTGAACTGTTTATGCTTAAAATGTGGGAAATCAAGACGGATATGTCTGAAGATTCGCACACAGATTTTGAACCAATCATTTATACTGGGTTCGAGATAGCGTGCTTTTGTCTCTTATTCTTTTGTACAAGCGGCGTGCGCCGTTTAATTATGCATCAGTGATTTTAATACGGTACCATAGGGCCTAACTCAAATGCACACATTTGTCAAATTTCAAGGGTGTACGTCAAGGATTTAATTTACAATGTTAATTTTTCTGCTAATTGCGTTTCTTTTTCCTATATAATCACGATGGGTGATTTTCAAACTTTCGTATCTATGATAACACATATAATCGAGATCCGATAATCAATAGTGATTTTTTTTAAAAAATCCGTTTTGTTCTATTTAACTTTAGATTGGAGATGTGAAGAGCTTTTTAGTTCGCAATATCCAAATAGGAGTAACTTGAAAAAGTCGATTTATACAAAGGATGATACACGTATATTTGAAACTTCCTACACTGCTCTTAAAGAGGTAGAGTAACAAATACTTTGTTTACATAGTTCATCGCCCCCCGCCCACCCTCACCCCCCGAATAACCAGTCATTCTGTGGCAAGGTCATGTTGTAGTAGCTGGTTGCTTATCTCAATGAACAACATATTAGAGGCCTTTAGCATGCTGCCCACAGCAAATGTGTTCAAGTGTATTGGTCAGTCACAACCACAATACAGTCTGGTCTGTTTATCGATTTCTGGGAATCACAAGCAGGCACAGTGAGTACTTTTATTGATGTACGCTTTAAGATATATTCTCTAAGGCTCGCCATCATGAGATTTTAAGTGGTATGTGAAATATTCATCGTTAAAATATTATCGATGCACTTGAGCATTTAAACATATAAATAGCTCCAGTTACTATCTGTAGCTTTTAACGCATTACGAGTGCATAAGTATTAAAACTCAGATAAAACGGTCTTTATTATGCATGCGGAAGGCGGCAGGGCCATTGGCTGATATAAAACGTCTCGGGTAAAACAAACAGCGATCCAAAATTAACATTAAGAACAGAAAAATAATTTGTGAAGTAATTCGAGATAAAGCATGTTTCATCATTACGTGATACAACATCAAAGTCATTGTTCAAAAGTATTGTTTGGAAAATCAGCAAATCCTGTTTAATTTCCATTGGTTGTCCAGATATTAACAGAATGATTATAGTTTGTCTCATGGCATTATTTAAGCATTTTAGCACTATCATATTGACATGTAGTAATTTTGGTTTTTTAATAGTCCTTTTCTTTGTTCTATCGATCAAATTAGGATTTTTTGTGAAACTGTGCTGTTTTTCCCTTGTGTGTTGGTGATTGCATTCTGTATATTGTGGTTGTTTGAAAATTTTCAAAATTTCAGTTTGTGATTTTTTGAGAGTGATATATATATAACACCCTGTTTTTACAAATTCCCTCTATGAAATTGTTTTCTTAGCATTTAGACTTCCTCTATTCTTCGTAGCATTATAATTTGTTAATCAGTGGAAGGGTTATTGCCCTTTGTTGATTTAAGAATTTTCATATACATTGAAGTTATTCATATGCTTAGATCGATAAAATATTATGAAGTCATCGACATAAAGAGCGCCCTCCATTGAAGGGGATAATGTTTTGACTATACTGTTAATAAAAAATCCCGAAAGAATGCTGCCTTGTGGTACACCCATTCAGTGCTGATAAACATCGGAAAGGGTCGTTCCATTCCGGACTTGAAATATTCTATTTGAACATCTCAGTACCAAAATTATCAACACCATTGATTTCCTGAATTTATAAGACCTGATATAATTCTTTACTACAAAACTTCATGGGAAAGCCGAAGAATGTATACCAAAGTCCAAAAGAAAATGCAATAAAAAAAACTTGGATTACTGAAGATTGTGATAAAGCTATTCAAAATAGGGAAAATCGCTTTGAGGCAATTAAAAAACTACCCCACAAGCGATAGCTTAAACAACTACAAAATTATTCGGGCGGAAGCCCGTCGTGTTATACGCTTACACAAACAAATGTCTTGGAGGTCTTATGTGTCCAAATTAAATTCCAATACATCCAAAAAAAAGTATGGGATATGATTAAACTAATCAGCGGTAAAACATCATTCAAACCAATGGGATATTTCAAAACTAATGGAAAGATAGCCACATCGAAATTTAATATTGCAAATTCTTTAGGATCTGCTTTTCCCCCAAAAATTCGTCTGCAAATAATCATTCCAAACAAAATTTAAAAAAAATTAGGCCCCACGTGAAAAAAAACTCTCTTCCGAAAACAATGAAACTTACAATCAACCTTTCTCAATGTAAGAACTTCGTGAATCGTTGAAAAAAAGTTCTTAGTTGTAATATTCGACAGGAAATTGTCGTTCCTTCCACGTATAAAATACCTTAAGGTCAAATGCCTTAAGGCACTGAATATTCTAAAGGAAGATTTGGGAGCTGATAGAAAATATTTGCTAAGACTTTATAGAGCTCTTATTATATCAAAATTAGACTACGGTTCCAATGTGTATGATTCTGCTAGACCTTCATATCTCAAATCATTAGACGCTGTTCATCACCAAGGTCTCAGGCTCGCTCTCGGAGCTTTTAAGACCACACACACAGTAAGCATCTATGTAGAGGCTAACGAACCATAACTATATAGCCGTCGAAATAAATTGGCTTTGCCATACACCATTCAGCTAAAGTCAAATCCTTCAAATCCTGGTTTTTCACTTGTATTTGATCCAAATTATAAAACCGTTCAAAACAAACCAAAAACCATTCCATCATTCGGTATTTGGATTTCCACTCTTTTACAAAACACAAACATTGATATTGACCAAATTCAGTTATTTGGAACGATAGAAATTCCACCCTGGCTCATGAATTCACCTGAAGTTGACTTTTCACTTCTTGAAATGGTTAAATCAGACAGACAATTACACCTTTCGTCCATCCTTCTCGAAATTGCAGTTGAAATATGAAACGTAATACATTAATACTATATCATGAACTTGCCATAAACTTTCGTATTGCATTTTGCTGTGTTCCTGGGCATATGGGAATACCAGGCAATGAAAAAGCAGATCGTGCCGCAAAAGAAGCTTTATCACTACAACCAGTTGTTTTTAAACTTCATTTTACAGATTTTTAACCATTTATTAATTCTAAAACCTCAGTGGCAGGAGGAATGGAATTCAAATACCAATAACAAATTGCACTTCGTTAAATCTATTATCGGTGAATGGACTCCAGGCTATAGAGACAACCACCGAGACGAAGTTGTTCTTGCCCGTCTTCGGATGGGTCATACATACCTTACACATTCATATATGTTGAAAGGCGACGATAACCCTTGGTGCATAAGATGTGATGAGCCATTCACCGGTAAACATTTTTTATTGGACTGCATTGACCTTCTGTCTTCTCGAGAATGTTCTTATCATAACGTAAGATTTTTAACATTTGTCTTTTACCTTTTGGTTTGTTTAATGTTATTTCCTTTTGGATCGCTGTGTGTTTTACCGTTTGATGGCCCTAATGACCTTTTATGTGTTGACGGGCCGTTAACGCATGTTGTCAGCCATAACACTATCGCTTCTTTATAACCCTTCTATTTACATGTCGAAATTTCGGTTGCGTCGAAGCGATATTTCAGTCGCTTCAATTGTAAAGCAAGGAAAAGGTAATTCGTTATCTGGAAATTACTGTCAAAACATCGGCACATCATCTGACGAAATCGGTAGATACATACACATAGTAGAAAGTCACCAGTGCGTTACAAATGGCTAATAACGGCGTATCGGTCAATCGTACATACAACACTTTGTCTCTGACGATTAATTACTTGTTTGATTATCCAATTAAAGGTTGGCTTCTAAATTAGTGTCAGCATCCTGGCATTGACTTACCGGTACGTTAAAAAAGTAGCTCGCTTACACAAAACATGAAAACATTTAGCTTGGTTACGTGCATCTTCAGGAAGGATAAAAACGAGACCGTCAAACCAGTACGAACTTTTTGTCGAAATGTGATCCCCACAATCCCTAGAGAAACTAATTTTGAGCTTATTTACTAACGGACTGTGATCGAGCACTTTGTCAGATTTAGTGTTTGGACAATGAAGTGTTGAAAGCATTTTTTTCCTTAATATAATCTATATGTGTGCGGGATTTATATGTCTAGTGTTTTATGTTACAGGTAAAACATTTCCAGTGCCGCATTTTTCTTGTTTATTTATCCATGATAAAGTCATTAATATGATCTTAGCTTCATACATCGTTTCTTGTACGCTACAAGAAACGATGTATGAAGCAAATTTTAATTTCATTTTTTTCATTCCGTAAGATAGATTATGTACATATGCTTGGTCAGTTAGGGTATTGTACACGTGTGCGGGACGGAAGAAAGAGAGTACAAATGTATATGATTTGAATTGTTATTACACGTTTTGTTGTTGGATGAATAACAATAAAACGAGAAAGTAGAAATAAATATATTTGTTTATTTATTGCCATTTCAAATAACATATTAAGATACAATTTTTGCATGCTATCGTAGCCCTACTTCCTTCAACCGTAATCAAAGTCAAGAAACTGATATTGTCAACTTTATTTATACACTTCGTTTGAGTCGAATTACGGATAATTCGAAATATTTCCCATGGTCTGTATGTACAGCAGAAGAATGCATCATAATGATTAAAATAAGATTAGTGAAATTTGTGAGAAGGAGCTTCCAGTTTAGGAGATGACATCCTTTCCTAAGTCAGCTTGTACCTCTTCGTCTCCTCTTTATTGTAGGCAGTCCGTTATCCTGTATCAACATTAATATGTTATTGTCATTGATATGATGTGAGTTTTCAATCACACGAGATTTACCGAGAAGTTTCACTACGAAATTGAAACATATTTAAGATTATGATTATTTCATAACTTAACCGATTTCGGCAAACACTCGTGAAAACAGATCTAACTGCGCCCTTCTGTTGGCTGATTTGTTTTTGTTTTCATACAAGACTGCATTTATTGAAGAGCTTATCAAAACAGATCACAAAGACAGTGCAAAGTCGTTTAATTTCACCTTCAGATATATTGATGGCGTCTTTCTTTAGATAACAAGAAATTTATTGATTATGTCCATCGTATATATCCACCAGAGTTTGAATTCAATGATACCACAGACTCTTCTTCCACATCAGCTGCGTATCTCGATCTCAGTCAAACCAACATAGACGGCTTTCCATCAAGTTGTATGATAGACGTAATGACTTCAATTTCCCTATTGTGAGTTTTCTATTTCTTGATAGTAATATCAAGGTATCTCCAACCAAACTCGTAACACAAGGGTTCAAAAGATGTAAGTTGATGAACATTATGGGGAAGTTTTATGGTCGCCATGGTGATCTTATTGAGAAATATTCGACATGAAGCTGGATGTATTTGATGGTCGTTAGTATGCCTGTTGGTTCCATTGTTGTATACCTTGTTCTCATTTGAGAATTTGACATTACTTACTTGGATTGACCAAGGTTTACATGGCGGGTGCCGTCGATGAAGCAATGAAGGACGTTTATATTCTAAAACGCCTGTCTTATTCTCTTTGTACTTTTTCAAGAGTCTCCGTGTAAATCGTTCTTTTGTTCATATTTTGCCCTGGTTTTATGGAGTTTGGATTATGATTATGTTGGTGTTGAACCATTTACGTTTTAATTTAATGAGTTTTGTTTTCAATTTAAATGATATCATTGCATGTTTGAAATATGTCAGAACTTCCTGTTTGCTCCTCACAGTAGTAAAGCTATATATCGGTCACAACCTAGAAAATGGTTTTGAGGGGTCATGTATATAATCTGGGAGGCGAAAGCATCAACGAAAATGCCGACACGTCAACAAAAGTTTACTTTAAACTCAAAGTCGCTCAAAAAGTGAAAAATATCAGTTGAAAGACTTACACGAAGACTTAAACACAATTAAAGTGATATAAAACTAGTTGTTCCGGATGAACGACAGAATAGTTTATGCACTTCCAAAGTTCATGCAAAACATGTGTATAAAGCTCTAAATTAAACTTCTCATTCTTCTTTAGAAATAATGGTAATTAAATACGTCACAATTAAACAAAGGTATTGAAATAGCATTCCAGTTATTTGACATGGCTGAAACTGAGCATGTGAAAATATACTGGGCCATAAGACAGAAAGGAGACGCTTTCGATGAATCCAAAGAAACAGAGGAAACTGTTTTTAACAGACATCTATAATATTTGTGGTGGGGTGAAAAAAATCAATTTCTAGGACCAATATTTAGCCTATACAATTTTTAAAACAATTTTTGTAGTTCTTAAAGATACTGGAATTATCTATCTACAAAACAAAAATAAAATCGATAAACAGACAGACAAACCAAGGATAAAAATAACCCATCAGTTTATACCTTTAGTAGAGTCATAATGGTCCAGTCTGAAGAAAATAAAACATTGCAACACTTTGAAAGTTTTTATTTATAGATCATATAACCTACTCTATAAAGACCAATAAAGACTTTCCCAAAGGACTAGGAAATACTTCCTAGGTTCTATGTAAGGAATAGCATAGACTTCGTTGGCTCTATCTAAGGAATATCAACGATTTTCCAGACTCTTTGCAAGGGCTAAGATTTCCCCTATTCTATATAAGGAATAATAAAGACTTTTCAGATTCTTTGTAAGGACCCCCAAAAAATCCCAGGAATCTATGTAAGGAATAGGAAGGGAAAGAATTCTCAGATTCTTTATAAGGAATAACAAAGACTTTCCAGGATCTATGTGAAGAATAACAAAGCCATCCCTGATTCTAAGTAAGGACCAACAAAGTCTTATTCCTAGAAACTATGTAAGGATTTTAAAAATGGTTCCCAGACTCTACATCAGATTTGCCAAAGACTTCTCACGTCAAGGATTCTATATTAGGACCAACAAAGACTTCTCTGACAATATGACGAATACGATTTAGACTGCCTAGACTCTATATAAGGACAAGGACCAACAAAGACTCCCCATACTTTATGTAAGGAATGGCAATGTCTTCTAAGACTCTTTGTAAGCACCAACAAAGACTTCCCAGATTCTATGTCAAATTAAAAAAGTCGTATTCCTAGACGCTATGTGAGGAATAACAAAGGTATCCCAGATTCTATATATGGACCAACAAAGACTTCCCAGACTGCCAAGACCAACAAAGACTTCTTCCTAGAAACTATGTAAGGATCTTAAGAAAGACTTCCCAGACACTACCTAAGGAATGACAAAGACGACCTCCCACACTCTTTGTAAGGACAAACAAAGACTTCACGGGTTCTATATAAGGATCAACAGATACTTAAACGACAATATGACAAATATGACTGAGACTTCCTAGACTCTATGCAGGGACAAGGACCAACAAAGATTCTTCAGATTATTTGTTAGGAATGGCAAAAACTTTCTAGATTATATGTTATGACCAACAGAGACTTCCTCGAAAATGTGACAAATATCATTAAGACTTGCTAGTTTCTATGTAAGGACAAGGACCAACAAAGATTCCCCAGATTATTTGTAAGGAATGAAAAAGATTTCCCTGACACTATGTAAGGATCAACAATGACTTCCCCGACTCTATGAAAGGACCAACAAACACTTCCCTGGCTTTTTGTAATGACTAACAAACACTTCCCCGACTTTATGTAAGGACTAACAAATACTTCCCACACTATATGACAAATATGATGAAGATTTCCCAGACCCTGTGTAAAGACAATGACCAAGAAAAACCTCCTTGACTCGACATCAGACAATGTTTACCATTCAGTATGTTAAAGATTTATAGCACAATCGCCGAAGTAATCATAAAGGATAAAAGTTACCGGGAACAATAATTTCATATAAAATGACACCGCATGCTCAGATCAAGAGTAACAACCCTTTATTTTAATGGGTAATGAACATTTCCAATTTTTGATGTTGGTATTGGAGCGTAGGTTCATCAACAATCATTGCATTCTGATATCCCAGGGGGAACTTCACGATTCACTCTATCAGTATATACCAATAAACAAGTGGTCAAGACAATAGTCAGGATAATCAATAGCACTCTTACATTAAGATATTATAACATAATAAATACAAACAAATTTGTGATTCAAGATACAATGAAACGTAAAAAAGTGCTTGACCGTTAAAACGTCATAATGTATGACACAAAAAAAGACGATGGCTAACCATCAAAATAGCTGAATTACCTCACGGATTACGGAATTGGTATGGTAATGGATACATTATTTTTAAATTAAGACAACTGCAACGAAAGGGAGAGGAGTATAACCATTGAACGTAATGGCAAACATGGTCATTATTTTATATACAAATGAAAGTATCCTCATGATATATGCAGTCTTACAACGTTACGATCTAAGAAAATAGTTAACGATTCCTCGACATAAGATGGCCAGACAGAGTGTGATTTAGGTTGCAATAAAGACAACAAGCGCATAACCATTACAGACATTCTACCTGACGGATAACACGGACGATAAAGAGAAATTTTTAGCGAAGGCTTAATACTGTCGTCTTATGGCGATTATGGAAGCTATAAATGACAGATCAATGCTTTACTAAGCCTCATTTGCAATGTGTTGCTGATAAACAAACGTTATAGTGTGCTTAAACATTCTGATTATTTCTCTCCTACCTGGGGACTAATCGGGTTCGATATATTCCATGTCGTCATCTGACCTGGTTTCATCTTCTGTAGCGCCACCTGTTGGATACGGTTGAATAATAAGAGAGAGTATCAGAGGCAGCCACAATATTACGGCGTTATCGCTTTTGATAGACTCAATCTTTGTAAGTGATTGACATCAAATTCAGTACTTTTCCACTTGATAGCGGTATTATTCCTACGTTCAAGTTCACGATAAATGAAAAATCATTTACTCGTACCTGCTGTATTTAATGATCGTACTATTAACTATAACAAACAATAAGAAAATATCAGCATACGAACTTAATCATAATACAACCTAAGGCAAAATAAGAACAAAATACAGATTTAAGCGGTGACTCCTGAAAACATACAAGAAGAATAAGACCAGGTGTTCTAGAAGAGTAAGCGTCTTCCGCCTCATCGACGACACCTGCAGTATCAACCTTGGCAAATCAAAGTACGCAATGGCACGTTCTGGTATGAGAACACGATATGCAATAAAGACGAAACAGAAAAATATTCACGGAAATAAAACTATGTCAGTATAAAGGAATTTTACTCACACTTTCCGGCCTTGACCCTGCCAGTGATACCGCGCTGTAATTGATTAAGGTTTGCAGTATACACATGTTCCTGTCCTATAAAACAAAACATTGAAATGAAAAAAAATAACTAAAAGTCTACAAAAGACGCCGTTAACAATCATTTGTTTTAAGGGCTGATTGACAGCGATTAATACCTATAATTATACTTATAATTAATTAGTGATCTTTAAATGTCTTGTACTCGACATCATTTAGTCAGCCATTTACCTTTATAACCCAGGTTCCCAGTATGATAACCATGAATACTCCATCAGATATAAAATACAACCTGTTGAAGCACATTACTTTACCTGCCAGCCCCGACTCTAAATAAGGTTCAACAGATATTTCCCTGAATCGATTTAATACTTCGGACACTATATCATGACTTTCTGTCTTGTGACAGGTCCAAATACATGTAAATTCTCCCGACTCTATACAGGTAAAATTGTTTGGTTTCTGTCAAAGCTATTCAATACTTGTGTACCTACATATCAACATTTCTAACATTGCATTTCAATATCTATACAATTTCAAAACTTTACATTCCTACCTGTAAACTGGTTCAGGTCGGTATAGTCGCTTTGGTCATCTGTAGGATAAAGAAAAAAGAACGAAAATTATTGAAATTATCGTGGTTTTAAAATAATTGATAGGCGAAATTATCTAAAAAAAAATAACGTAACATTATTCATACTACTTTTAACTTAAAAAATAATCAAAATTAAAGTCGTACGTTTACGTGGAACAATATTTGAAATGCTTGTGACTTATGCATGTCTACTTGTCTTTGGTAATACGTTTCAGCTCGAAAAGGATAAAATGTTAGATGATAATCAAAGACGGGAACTCACTTTTTGTGGCCTTGACATGAAGTCCGCCAACAGTGGTGCCGAGTTGTGGATGATTTATGTCTGTGGTATAAACATGCTCATGCCCTGTGAAGTAAAGCAGTAATTCGCCAAAAATAAGTTTATGAAAGCTCATTTCAAGGAGATGCTTACACATTATTTCTTAACATTTTACCTGACAGTGAGAGACACTATACTTCTATTGTCAGTTTATTTGTTGGACTATGACACGTGGGGCACTTTTCTTCTACTGCCAGTTTAATTCGTAGGACAATGACACGTGGAGACAATATACCGCCACTGTCAGTTTACACTTGTAAGACTATGACACGCGGAGACACTATACTTCTACTGCCAGTTTACGTTTATAGGACTGTGTCCCTATGCTAAATGACAAGATAGAAATATGACTTAAAAGACTGCAAGCACTTGACAGTTACAATGAACAATATTGAGGTCCTGAAATTGTTGTCTTTTTATCTAGATGGCTCTTACTGTTGACGAAGTACACCAGTGTGGAGAACTTGGTTTTTAATAAATAAAGATAGGCATACGACAACTACATATATAAGGAAATTTAAACATTAAACTCCATTGTTCACGCATTTATTGTCAATATAAATGACATATGACGATAGTTCAACAAAGTAATTAACTGTCGTCTGCTGCATCCCATTTCTTGTTAAAATGTATATCAATATCCATAACATATTGATGTTTAACCCTCCTACCTCCACCAGACTGGTCCAGATCGGTATACACGCTTTGACCATCTGTGCTGTCAACTGGTGTAATAAGATGCAAAATTAATAATTTGAAGAAAAGAATCAAGAAATCAACTAAACAACGTCATTTTGATTTTCATTACACGAAAAGTAATTCAGATTTTAAATACCCCTGAGATCTCATTCCGTATGGCTTATCCTCACAAATAAATGGCACCGTTTATAAAACTTGAATAAGATGCAAAATCGATCCTTTTGACAATAACAGAAACAGGAAATCAACTAAACAATGTCATTTAGTTCTCAGAAAGAAGGAAAAGTAATTCAAATTTTAAGTAACATTGCGGCTTCTTTCAATTTGATACGCTCAATCCTCGCAAATAAATTTAAGATAGAACAAATTTTACTTCTCATAGGCTGATGCTTATCTCCTCTATATGCAGACCACTATTTATCAAAAAGAAATTTAACTCACAGTTTGCAGCCTTCACATGGAGTCCACGGTCATTTGTGCAGTGTTGTGGTTGGTTGAGGTTTGCGGTATACACGTGTTCCGGTCCTATATACACAACAGTTAATGATCAGTATAGACTACCAAACAAGCAATTTACAATAATCATTTCTCAGGGCTGGGTGAAGTATGGTGAATACTGATAATTATATATATAACTTGTTCTTGAATAATTGACACAAAATGGCGTTTTACTTTTTACTTTTACTCGGAATAGTTTTTATCCAAATACCTGATGATAACATTCCCAAACCTGATTCTTAGAACTACTTCATCCCACAACAAATACAGTATCTGGAGACATATTCCTTCCTCTAGCAACCCTCTTGTGATGTTTAGAACAACTGCATCAAACCACAGATACAATATGTAGAGACATATTTCTTCCTCTAACAACCATGTTGTGATGTTAAGAACAACTGCATCAAACCACAAATATAACATGTGGAGACACATTGCTTCCTCTAATAACCCTCTTGTGATGTTCAGAACTACTGCATCAAACCACCGATACAATATGTGGAGACATATTTCTTCCTCTAACAACCCTCTTGTGATGTTTAGAACAACTGCATCAAACCACATATATAATATGTGGAGACACGTTGCTTCCTCTAATAACCCTCTTGTGATGTTCAGAACTACTGCATCAAACCACCGATACAATATGTAGAGACATATTTCTTCCTCTAACAACCATGTTGTGATGTTAAGAACAACTGCATCAAACCACAAATATAATATGTGGAGACACATTACTTCCTCTAATAACCCTCTTGTGATGTTCAGAACTACTGCATCAAACAAAAGATATAATATCTTGAACATATTTCTTCCTCCTCTAACAACCCTATTGTGACGTTCAGAACTACTTCAGAAAACAATAAATACAACATGTTCAGACATATTCCGCCCTCTACCAAACCTTACTCTCTACTAACGCCAACAAATAAAAATCCCCCACTCAATTAAATGTTAAACGATACTTTCTCTAACTCTCGGACTCTTATCGTATTTAAAAGATTTCCCAGCATTAAGTTTAACCCTCCTACCTCCGGACTGGTCCAGATCGGTGTACTCGCTTTGATCATCTGCGCCGCTACCTGTTTTAATAAGATGCAGAATCAATATTTTGAACAGCAATTACGTGTTATATGTCGAATCTTTCCGAATGACTTTTTACTTCAGCATATATATCATTACTGCTCATTCAAAAGTTGTGCTACCACAAACTTGTAAAGGTTAAAAAAATGTTGAGAAATTCATATAGTTTTAAAGATAGAATTGTGTCGTCATGAAGGAGCTGAGCACACATTTGTCGGCAATGTCCGGAAATCTCCTACCAGTCATACTCCGTTTTGGTTTGTTGCAGTTTTCTGTATACACATGTTCCTGTCCTGTTAACATAACATCAAAACGATATATTGTTTTTCTCAAACAATTACAAAGTAGTTTAAATCGTGTTTATTTAAGGGTTATTTCTGAATGTTCTATTTTATATTTCATTCATTTACCCACAGCATTGTGATATTCGAGATCAGCATTCACCATGTGGTGTCCGTAATTATGACAGATCATGGTACTAGTGAAGACGCAAATGTTGCCTTAACCCCGTCCATGAAAAAAGTTCTGTAGAAAATGTTTTTGTAATACTAATGCTCTTAATTTCCATCACTTTTAATTTAACTTGACCTGCTACAAACATACAAAACATATTGTTTCCTTTATTCCAAGATTCCATAGAAGGGGAAGTTATTACTAATTATTTGCCGTAATCACTACAAGATTACATAGACACGGAAGTAATAACTGATTATTTGCCTTAATCACTACAAGATTCCATAGACACGTGGAGACACTTTACCTCCACTGTCAGTTTACAATGGTAGAATTATGCCTCCATTTAGAATTGATTTTTTTGCGTCATGTAAGGTGAAAAGCGTGCAAGTAATGTGAATTACAAAGCAGTTGACAACCTTTTTTATTTCAATATCCCCATATCCGTTACTTTGTGTATCATTAAGTTTAACCCTCCTACCTCCGGACTGGTCCAGATCTGTGTACTCGCTTTGATCATCTGCGCCGCCACCTGTTTTAATATGATGCAGAATCAATATTTTGAACAGCAATTACGTGTCATATGTCGAATTTTTCTGAATGACCTTTTACTTAAGTATATATCTGATTACTGCTCATTCAAAAGTTGTGCTACCACAAACTTGTAAAGGTAAAGAAAAATGTTGAGAAATTCATATAGTTTTAAAGATAGAATTGTGTCGTCATGAAGGAACTGAGCTCACATTTGTCGGCAATGTCCGGAAGTCTCCTTCCAATCACGCTCTGTTTTGGTTTGTTGCGGTTTTCTGTATTCACATGTTCCTGTCCTATTAACATAATATCAAAACCATATATTGTTTTTCTCAAACAATTACAATGTAGTTTAAATTGTGTTTATTTAAGGGATATTTCTGAATGTTCTATTTTATATTTCATTCATTTACCCACAGCATTGTGATATTCGAGATCAGCATTCACCATGTGGTGTCCGTAATTATGACAGACCATGGTACTAGTGAAGACGCAAATGTTGCCTTAACCCCGTCCATGAAAAAAGTTCTGTAGAAAATGTTTTTGTAATACTAATCCTCTTAATTTCCATCACTTTTAATTTAACTTAACCTGCTACAAACATATGAAACATGGAAGTTATTACTAATTATTTGTCTTGATCACTTCAAGATTCCATAAACGAGGAAGTTCTTACTTCATTATTTGCCTTAATCACTTCAAGATTCTATAGAGGGGGTATTCTAACTTCATCTTTGCCTTAATTACTACAAGGTTCCACAGACGAGGAAGTTATTACTCATTTTTTGCCTTGATCACTTCAAGATTCCACAGGGACATAGACGAGGAAGTTCTAACTTCATTATTTGCCTTTAGTACTATAAGGTTGCAAAGACGAGGAAGTTCTGACTTCGATTTTTTGCCTTAACCACTACAAGATTCCACAGTCGAGGAAGTTATTACTCATTATTTGTCTTAATTATTCAAGATTCCATAGACGAGGAAGTAATAACTGATGTTTTGTCATAATCTCTACAATATTCCACTGACGAGAAAGATTTCTCTTCATTATTTGCCTTAACCACTACAAGTCTCCATATGTGAGAATGTACTTACTTCATATATTCATAATAGTCACCAAGGACAGAAACAAAAACTTCCGTTATGTGAAAAAATAACTACCTCTGTTGTTCTTGACTGGGACGCCTCTACTACTCTCACCCTCTCGGCACATATTGTTGCTGTTATCACTAGCTACATCTTCGGTGGTTGCATAGATGTGTTCTACCTCTTCAACAGGAGATAAACCATTATCATGTCATAATGTAATGGAATATTTGGTTATATATATAAAGATGAATAATTCCTTATTGTCAGGAAGTGTTGTTCACTTGTTCCATGCATCTTATGTTGAAGACGCTGTCTATATATCTTGTAGCAACTCAACGACTCTTTCAAACACTTTAGTATAATTTTGCGTAATGGTATTTAATTATATCAAACTGGGCACCTTTCGGTACTGATATAAATTTGCTGAACATGTTCTCGTGACAGTATGTACAAGGCGACGTTTTGGTGATGCGATTTCATGCTTTTCATATGTATGCAGAAACCGACATTAAATCCCGTGCTGATATGACCCTGGCTGTTACGATGACTTCCGACCCCATATAAAGAAAATATACAACCAAAACTGACAGAGAGAGAAATGATCGCAATGTGATATTTTTAAGATGACTAGTTACGATGTTAACATACAATAAATGATGTTAATTACCTTATACCTAGCTACTAGAAGCTGATAATGACTGTTTATCTTATGATTTAGCAGAGGATGTTCTTCATTTTTGTTTAGGGGATAGTAAACCTGTTTTGCATAAATTTATTGGAGATTATTAATTTATGACCTAATTAATTTCCAGTAAATGAATAAAAAGACAAAGTATAGAAAACTTTAACATAGGCTTAAGCCTGACGTTCAGCACTATTGAATTTTTAAGGAAGATCGCATCATCAACAGATATCCAACAAAACCTTTTGTTCGCCTCTCCTTTGTGCGAAGTCCGTCAAGTTAAATGGGGTAAAGTGTAGATATATCAACACGCTTATTTTTCCTTTATAGATTATCTATCAAAAATATTTTTGAATGGATTTGTGACAGTTTTGAATTGATAGCGCCTGTCTATAATTTGCAGATGTAAATTATATAATTTATTTGTCACTTCGAATAGACATTTCTAAGGCAGAAGAAAACCACATGTGACAGAGACATAACGTCATTTACCTAGGACATTATCGCAATTTTTATTGCTGGCTGGCTGGGTTGGAACAATTATCTGTCACATTTGTTGATGTTCTGATATCACTGACAAACTTATTAGACTCTAAGGGGAGAAAATCGGGAAATATCACTGAGATTATCTGTCATCTTATATACGATTTTCAGATGTCGTTAACGTGAATTTATTCAATGCCTATGTCGATCATTTGCCTCAAAAAATCCAATGGTCGCAGTTTTGTCGTTAATTGTTAAAGCTATTAATACATTGTTAAGTTCTTCGTAAAACAAGGTGCATACAAAAATATCAAATACATGCAAGGTAAGTCGGCTGCAAATTGTAACTTGCATAGGACTATATTTTCACAGTTTCATCATGAATGTTGTTCCGTAAGGGTTTTCTGCTGATAATGCGATCTGATTGGTTAAAAATGCATGAAAATTTAAAGACTTGTTATCTTGTGAAAATATATCTTAACTTTTCAACGTAAAAACTTACGATTGTTTGCGAAAATGTAAATACGAATTTTGATCAGAAATTAGGAAATAAATATTATTGTTAAACAAGAGGAAATCATGTTACCTTCGTCAACAATGGCCCTGGATTGGGGTTGTTGGTTGTTAGTCCTGTATCGGTTTTGTTTCTGTCCTATCAAAATGTAATTGATAATTGTTAGCATTAGAGAATACAATATCTGCATTTCGGGCATAAAAGGAAGTTCGGGCTATAGAGTTAACAAATGATACAACTCTAATGATGGAAAGGCGGGTCAATTCATGCTAATCATGATCAGTGCCATTAACAAGGAAACAAAAAAACAAGTGACATCATTATAATTGACCTACTGAGATCCCTATAAAAAGATAATCAGTGGTATTCTTTCAAATTATCCCAATAACCTTCAGAAAGTGAATATACTACATGATGCCCAATCATACTTACATTATTTCTAAAAAAGACAAATTATAGAAAACTTTAATATAGGCTTAAGCCTGACGTTCAGCACTATTGAATTTTTAAGGAAGATCGCATCATCAACAGATATCCAACAAAACCCTATACCTTTTGTTCGCCTCTCCTTTGTGCGAAGTCCGTCAAGTTAAATGGGGTAAAGTGTAGATATATCAACACGCTTATTTTTCCTTTATAGATTATCTATCAAAAATATTTTTGAATGGATTTGTGACAGTTTTGAATTGATAGCGCCTGTCTATAATTTGCAGATGTAAATTATATAATTTATTTGTCACTTCGAATAGACATTTCTAAGGCAGAAGAAAACCACATGTGACAGAGACATAACGTCATTTACCTAGGACATTATCGCAATTTTTATTGCTGGCTGGCTGGGTTGGAACAATTATCTGTCACATTTGTTGATGTTCTGATATCACTGACAAACTTATTAGACTCTAAGGGGAGAAAATCGGGAAATATCACTGAGATTATCTGTCCAATCTTATATACGATTTTCAGATGTCGTTAACGTGAATTTATTCAATGCCTATGTCGATCATTTGCCTCAAAAAATCCAATGGTCGCAGTTTTGTCGTTAATTGTTAAAGCTATTAATACATTGTTAAGTTCTTCGTAAAACAAGGTGCATACAAAAATATCAAATTGTAACTTGCATAGGACTATATTTTCACAGTTTCATCATGAATGTTGTTTCGTAAGGGTTTTCTGCAGATAATGCGATCTGATTGGTTAAAAATGCATGAAAATTTAAAGACTTGTTATCTTGTGAAAATATATCTTTACTTTTCAACGTAAAAACTTACGATTGTTTGCGAAAATGTAAATACGAATTTTGATCAGAAATTAGGAAATAAATATTATTGTTAAACAAGAGGAAATCATGTTACCTTCGTCAACAATGGCCCTGGATTGGGGTTGTTGGTTGTTAGTCCTGTATCGGTTTTGTTTCTGTCCTATCAAAATGTAATTGATAATTGTTAGCATTAGAGAATATAATATCTGCATTTGGGGCATAAAAGGAAGTTCGGGCTATAGAGTTAACAAACGATACAACTCTAATGATGGAAAGGCGGGTCAATTCATGTTTGCTAATCATGATCAGTGCCATTAACAAGGAAACAAAAAACAAGTGACATCATTATAATTGACCTTCTACTGAGATCCTTATAAATAGATAATCAGTGGTATTCTTTCAAATTATCCCAATAACCTTCAGAAAGTGAATATACTACATGATGCCCAATCATACTTACATTATTTCTAAGGTTTAAACAGGACTCAATCCTGACTGATCAGTACACTAATTTCTTTTGAAAGAAAAATTATGTCAATATCGTATTCAGGTAACTCCGTTTTAAGTTTAAGCTTATATAAATCAGTGTTGTTGCCCCAAATGTAAGCTCGCGAGGAGATTTACTGTGGAAGGAAACCCAAGTGGTCACGCAATCGACCTCATACATTTGTATACTTACTTTTTTTAACACGTTTTCTCCTTATCACCAAAATTATGACAATGATAATGATGATGGTTAGGCCCACAGTGACCGCCAGTACTATTATTTTCCATTCGATCAGAGAGGACGTATCCTCTGGAAATACAAACACACTGGTAAAAAAACAACAAAAAATACCAACGTTTTACCAGAATCGTTATCAGAGAGGGGCTATCCTCTAGAAAAATATAAACACACCGGTCAAAAAACAACAAATAAAATACCAACATCCGATTGGCGTTTTCCTCTAAAAATACAAACACACTGGTAAAAAAATACAAACATTTTACCAGAATCGTAATCAGAGAGGAATTATCCTTCAGAAATGCAAACAGACTTGTCAAAAAACAACAAAAATACCAGTATACCAGGTGAACCGTAATCAGAGAGGGACTTTACTCTAGAAACACACTGGTCAAAAAACAACAATGAAAATGCCATCATTTTACCTGAATCGTAATCAGGCATGGGCTATACCCTAGGAATCTGGTAAAAAACTTAATCTACACTTACATTTTAATTGGAACCAATAGCAAATTAGGAAAAAGATTTTAACGGCATGCTCGAAAAAGTACAAGGATAATAAGACTAAATGGTCCAACATGGTTAACGTCTTCTGCTGTCAATTAAAGTAAATAATGCCACGTTCTCAAATGTGAACGAAATAAACAATAACGAAACCAACAGACAATAACAACAACACAACCTACCCACACCTCAGCATAATAATAATCCAAACTCAAATTCAATAAAGAGAGCACACAAATTGATCAGAAAAAAACTTAACACGGAAAAAAGGACAAGTACACTAAGATCAGGTATTCAACATATTTAGAACACTCCATATTGCACAAAGAAATCACACATTTATGTATTTAGGTTTTCTATGATTAGTTTTTATTCTATTTAATCTGTTACACTTTTTATTGGACTGCATTGACCTTCTGTCTACTCGAGCTTTTTTTCATTGTAACGTTACATGTCTAAAGACCCTTTTTTGTTGAGATTTATAAAATTTTCGGTTATCTGAAAGTTGTCAATCTTACAGAATATAACATACCATTTTGATCTTTTGTGATAATATACTCATTTAACATTTTTATTTTACCTTTTGGTTTGATTAATCCTTTTGGATCGCTGTGTGTTTTACCGTTTGATGGCCCTAATGACCTTTTATGTGTTGACAGGCCAATGAGAATGTAATAATAATAAACATAACTAGAAATTGTTGCTAACAATTTTGTGGGCTTTTCACTTCTTTGGCGACAAGTTGACCGGAAGTTGACATTTATCCTGATAACAATATATGAGAAAGTTTCCTTGTTTGTTAATCTCTACAATATATCCACAGATGAAATTAGTATCTTGAAACGTTAAGGAGATATAACTACATAATAACGAAGAAATACACTTTTTAAAGGTTCAAACATATTTGACCCCTGTGACCTTGAATGTCGATCAAGGTTATTCATATTTGCAAGCCCTATAATGTAACATCTGATGATCAATATATCCCCAATATTAGATCTCTAGACCTTGTGAAACTTGACAAGAATATTGTTGAACACTGGTACCTATTTTGTGTCTTTGAACTTTGACCCCTTTCGGAAACCGGAAGTTGACATTTTGAGGGAAGTTTTTCTATTGACAATCACTAGGAAGTCTCCACAGAAGGTTTATAATTAATTTTCATTATTGTGTGCCTTCTAGAAATTGAGAAACTGTCATTTAACGATTTTTAGTTAATTGACATCTGTGACCTTGAAAGTGGGTCAAGGTCATTTATATTATCAAACTTTGTTGCCAGTTACATATGCTTCGTATATGTGAAATATCAAGCCTCTAGGCCTTCCAGAACTTGAGAAGAAGGTTTTCAAAGATTGGTACCCTAAATGGCGCTTTCCAAATTTGTGCCCTGACGAAAACCGGAAGTTGAACTTTTAGGGAAGTTTTTCTTATGACAATCAATAGGAAGTGTCCACCGAAGGTTTATAATCAATTTTCATCATTGTGTGCCTTCTAGAAATTGAGAAACTGTCATTTAACGATTCTTAGTTAATTGACCTCTGTGACCTTGAAAGTGGGTCAAGGTCATTTATATTATCAAACTTTGTTGCCAGTTACATATGCTGCCTATTCGTGAAATATAAAGCTTCTAGGCCTTTCAGAACTTGAAGAAGTTTTTCAAAGATTGGTACCCTAGCACTTTACAACTTTGACCCCCTACCGCAAACCAGAAGTTGAATTTTGAGGTACGTTTCTCTTATATCAATCGACAGGAAATTTCCACAGAATAATTATGTCCAAAGTTGAAGACATTGGGCAGCTTAACAACGGAGAAATTACTATTTAACGATTTTTACATAATTGACCCCTGTGACCTTGAAAGTGGGTCAAGGTCATTTATATTAACAAACTTAATAGATAATAGATAACAGACATCTTACACTTGAAATATCAAGATTCAAGGCCTTGTAAAACTTGAAAAGAAGTTTGTCAAAGTTTGTAACTGAAAATAACACTTTTGAACTTTGACCCCTACCGAAAACCGGAAGTTGACCTTTGATCCCAGTTTTTTTCTTGTGAAAAGTGTTTTCTTCATAATTTACATAATATGATTAAAACTGAGGTCACTAGCTTAAACAGTTCTTGGGTAAAGGCAAAATCGGAAATGACGTCATGGCGGCCATTTTATTTTTCCGATGAATTTGTCACTAAATGGTAGAAGACTTCTGGGGAAATCTTCTCAGTAACAATTTGATAAAATATAGCCCATCAATATTGATCTAGAACGAGTTTTTCCTATTTTTTGGCATTTTTAAAAGATCAAAGAAAATTTTCAAAATGGCGTGCAGCGGAAATGGTAAACGTTTCAGAAGAACTGAAAACACTAAATTTATCGGAAAGACGTTTTGCATCGATCTGAAGAAGAAAATTTCAAGAAAATTCAAAATTAAAAAATTCAAAAAAATTGTTAAATTTTGAAAATTTTACCTCACAGCGAGCATTTTTATTTGACATATTTTGTATTTATATGGCGTGGGAAAAAGTTAGATATGGAAATTCTCTACAAATTATATTATTGCTGAAACTGTACAATCAATGGTTTTCGAGATATTGCCGTTTTTAAGTTTTTAACTTATGACGTCATGGCGGCCATATTGGATTTTTGACCTACTTAAAAAAATCGGCATCGACAACTTCATATACGTATCTACAAATAGGTGAGTAGACTGTATGTCTAGCTTTTACAATTTAAAAGATTACGAACCCACAAAATTGGAAGAAGAATAATAAGAATAAGAAACATAACAAAAACAATATGTCTTTTCACCAACTGGTGAAAAGCCCTAAAAAAACAATGGGTCTTATAATAATAATAATAATCTATAGTAAGTTACCATTACGCAGTGTAGTAACTAACCACTACGTTCTATGGCAACAAACCACTAAGCTATATAGTAACTAACCGGTAAGCTGTAAAAAGGCTTGATAATTTAATTTCATGATTTCCCAAATTTTTAATTTTGATTTGAAACCTACAGTATTTTCAAGTAACTGCTAGATATTCAAGGACTTGTTATCAGGATTTCCCTGTAGATGTGATATGAAATGTGTTCAATGCTCGTTATCTGGGAAATATTCATTTTCCCTGTACAATGTAAAATTAGATCAATTCGATACTCATTTCTAGGAAATATTCTACCTCCGCGCAGGCTTTTTCCTTGTTTTTAGAAAACAATATATACATAATCTGTACTCAAACTAACAATTAATAAAACTAGAGTACGAGGAAGACCAGGTGTTCGGGATGAGTAAGCGTCTTCTGCTTCATCGACGACACCTGCCATGAAAGTATTGGTCAATCCATGCAAGTTATGTTACGTTGTCGAAGGAAAATAAGGTACAAATCCACCGAACCACAGGCAAACCAACTAGCATTAAACTGGCCCTGCCTCATATTGCACAAACAAGAATAGAATATTTCTTAATGATATCACTATGACGAAAGTTAAACTTCCTCATAATTCTCATCAACCTGCACCTTACTAAATCCTTAGCTATGAGTTTATCTGTAATTAAACTTACCAAGAGTCTTAACTTTTATCTCGACGGATTTCCCTGGTCCGCGTTCGTTGGACACGTCAAGCCTGATGGTATATTCCGAATCAGTAATAAGGTTAACCAGTGTGTGTTCAATCAACATTCCTTGGCCAGAATCAGAAATAGTCTTTGCTACAGGTATCCATTCTTTATCAGCAAGCTTGGTATAGATATGAAATAGCTGAGGATATCCACCATCAAATCCGGATATCCATTCAATTTTAATGTCATTTTGTCCTACGTCTACAGCACGGAATTCCGTCGGTTGATCAGGAACACCTGTAGTGTGGAAATACAATAATGAACTCACTGAAGCAATATATACTGCCTTTACGGTGTACTGAAGAATCATAACCAGGTCACATTTCACAGACAACAGCACGAGATGACGACGTCCTTCCACGCATGACTTGTGGATTCATATTACTATTAATCGTGTTAATTTTCGCGTTATTGGTTAAAAATGCTTTTCAAAAAGTGTTCGCTTGTCAGATAATCTAAATAATATAAACAGCGGCAAATAAGATGTTTTACAGTGGTTAGGATAAAGATAGTTCATATCATGTAAAAAATGGTTAGGAGAAAGACATGTTTACATCATATTAACAGTGGTTAGGATAAATTGAATGTTGTTAATTGATCATACCTTGTTGTTATTTAAGTAGTGACATCTTTGAATTAAAATAAATGCATCAATAAAACTTATGTTGTCCTCCTCTAAGTCTGATTATTTTATCCAAGGTAAAAGAACATTCGGAGAGACTGAAATATATTGATGCAAATCTACGGAATTGTTTATGGTCTTAACCCAGGTTTTTCAGAACAACAAACTGATGAATGATACCTTCTTCACGGATCTGAAATGTGACCGTCAACCCCTCCTGTATGTCATTAAAGACGTTGACGGTGTGTTTCTGGAATTCTGAGGGCCCGGAGATATCGACACTGCCCCTGATGTTGTATCTGTAATCGTTAATTTTTTGGACAGGAAGTGACGTCACACCGTTGGACCATGTAAATGTTGGCATTGGATTAGAGATCAGAGTAACGTTAAGAGCTGTAGATTGACTCCCTTTCCATGCCACTCCAATGATATTATTGCGAGAAGTTTCTCGTCGTGGGGTGCCTACGAAGCAAGACAACGGACACCTATTCGACTTCCGTTAATCACATTGTTATCTAAATATAACTATTCTCACAAATAAAGATAAAGGCTATGATAATCAATAGAAGGCCAAAATGTAACTTGTGAAATGTTATTATGTATTTCCTTGATAGATGTTCAAAATATGTATTAATTACATTTGAATAGAATTGAAGACAATTCCATATCTGTGGATCCGATTGTAAGTCAGTATCTTATACGTTATATGCGTTTACGGTTATCTTCTTACTCACAATTTTGAATACTTACAGCTAATTTGTAGATTAAATTGCCACAATGACGGAGGGATGCTACTTGTAATCCGAGTGACGTGATTAGAGGCGCTGACGTCATACACCCCTGTGTGATTACACTGTAGATTTTCTAATCTGATTTCATAGTATCCATCGGAAAGCAGAACACCGACTGCGACTCTGATCCTGTCACGTAAAAGGGAGACGTCAGAACCTGGGTTACTGTCTACGTAAACACTGGCCTGCAACATCGACCCTTCTAGGTATCTGATGTTATCAGTAAAGTAATCATTGACGTCACCGTGGTGCTCCACCCCCGTTATTCTGGCCGAGACTAAAAACATGAAAACCTATCTAATTAATTCATAAAACACAAGGGTCGATTTTTCAGTATCGCAAGGAAAACTTTCCGTAGTAAGCTTCTTCGATGTTTGTAGACCCTTGTGTCTTTGTGATCACAAAAAGGATGGAGACACTTTCTGATTTGAATCATAGACTCCTTACATTTTTAATGATAAATCGTCTGATAGATATTTAAAGACGAGAGGTTTAAATGCTATAAAAAGTCTTATTAAAAATGACACTTACAATATACTTGCACTGTTATACTTTCTTCCGTGGATAAATCAAATAATGTGGAGAGGAGATCACTCTGTACTTCTTTACATGTGTAAGTTACCTCCCTTCTTCTGGGGAGATCGCGATCGATCAAAACCAGTTCATAGGTAGAATCGTCCGATAGAATCACTGTGTCATCTCTTCGCCATTCCAGTCCACATCTAGGGCGACATGCAGATTTGCAAATCACAGGACCATACCCATTTCCCCGGATCGCCGGAGAACGACCCTCAGCGCCCTCTATTGTAAGTTCTGTAACATGTAACAAATTTCTTAATTATGTAGGGTTAGATTTGTCGCTGACTAAAACGACCAAGTTTTGTCGTAAAAATCTTTAATAAGTTCTTTAAAAAACATCAATACAGTACCAATATGGCAACATAAATTTATTTCATACTCTCATTCAATAAAATTAGGGCAAAATAAGAACAAAAGAAGGATCTACAGAGACTCCTGAAAAAGTACAAGGAGAATGAGACCGGGTGTTCCGGAAGAGTAAGATCTTCTGCTTCATCGACGACACCCGCCATTTAAATCTTGGTCAATCCAAATCACATTCTCAAATGAGAACAAGGTATACAACAACGGAACCAACGGGCAAACTAACAAGCACCAACGACGTCCAGCTTCAAGTCGCACAAAGAAATAGAATATTTATCAATGAGATCACTATGGCTACCATAGAACTTCCCGATAATTTTCATCAACCTGCATCTTTTGAACCCTTGTGTTACGAGTTTGTCAGTCAATTGTCGATGTCTTGCACAAAAATTGTGTTAAAGGGAACAGACCCTTGAATATCAAATCAACTGTGATATGTGTATACCACAGATTGGAGATGCAGGAATATTGTTATCCAGATATGTAAAATTCACAGTACAGAATTGAAATCATCACGTTTATCATACAACTTAGTGGAAAGCTGCTCATGTTGGTTTCGGTGTAGGAAGAGATCGAGATAAGCAGCTGATGTAGAAGTGTCTGTCGTATCTTTGATTTGCAGTTCTGGTGGATATATACGATGAAATATCCATGTAGTAATCTATACTTGACTAGCGCGAAAGTAAATACCTTAAAGTAGCCGGAACCGGACAATCGAGAAATTTTACCTACCATGCCATGAATCGGACCGTATTGCCTTCAATAAAAAGGTATTATGGAAAGTGTTTTATATAAGAATGTCAAACAAAAATAATATCGCATACCCTTATCTTCAGGGATAGCAAACTTACCTTGACATGAAGTCAAACAACCCGATATCAGAATCAACACAAGCGTGAAGTCCATCATTCGGATAGGACTGTTACAAAGTAAATGAGAAGATACAAGGAAGTGTATATTTTCACACTGTTGTTTTCGGTGAAAGGTCACTGTTAACAGGGACGTATAATACAGAGGGATACTAGGTAACTGATGTAACACGCTTATAAATTATCGCGAGATATCGCGAGGCGCGAGACTACAGCGAGAAGATTATATTATATTATACGTCCCTGCTGTTAACATGTCACATGAAAATCGTGTATTTAGCAGTTCAACACATTTCTATCTCATTCATTTAGACCAGGATTTGATTTCATCAAATATAAAATGGAAAAAGGAAAAAGCAAGGGGTCAATTTCCAATGGTTGGTTTGCACGATTAAAAAACAGGAAGATTTTTCGCCTGTCAGTCATAAAAATCGCCGATAAGATCAACAAGTTATCAAGCACATTAATACATTGTCACATTGTACATAGAAGTGTTAATTATAGAGGACAAGCTTCGGTTCAACAGGTCTTTTTAGCTTCTCTTTAATGTGTATACACCATCACTTTAATAGTAATCCACGTCCGACTTGTCTAATCAATCCAAAAGTTTTTGTCGTCTACATTTAATACACGGTACACAGATCAGTAATTACGTCCAATTTGACTATAAAATCGACAGGCTTTTTCGTCTTCACTCTGATTACATGTCTGCATTTATATGTCATCAATAACCGATATGACTATCGAATCGATGGAGGTTTAATTAATATCCTCATTAAAAATCTGCATTTAGGATAATCAATGTCCGACTTGACCATACCCTAACAGTTTTTCACCTCTCCAAGTACACTCCTACATTTAGTGGTAATCATGACCGACTAGACTCCCGAACGGACAGGTTTTTTTCATCTTCTCTCTAATAACACTTATACATTTATTGGTATTCAATATCCCAATTTAGTTTTTCTGTTACACTTTAATTATGCATCAACATTGTGTTATAGTATCTACAAACATATTTCTGATACATTCTGACTATATTTGTGATGCTTGACAATGTATGCCGTGTAGTTCCAGTAATATTTTTGTTAGGACGGAAATACAGTTATCTATTTCCGTACAGATGGTCACTCTAGCATTGGCGAAATAAGGCAAACAGTCTAAGTGATTGCGTTAATGAAATACTGTAAAATCGTGGAAGGAAGAGGGAGGAGAGGGTATGAGGAAATAAAGTTATCTATTTCCGTACAGAAGGTCACTCTATCATTGGCGAAATAAGGCCAACAGTCTAAGTGATTGCGTTGATGAAATACTGTAAAATCGTGGGAGGAAGAGGGAGGAGAGGGTATGAGGAGGAGAAGGGAAAGGATATTATTTTCAAGAAAAACATATGTTCAGGAACTGCTAAAATTGAGCCAAGATATCTAGTTTCAACCAAAATGTGACATAAATGAAAGAAAGTAGTTATTAAAGTGGGTTTTTTTTTTTGCGCATTAACTGTCGATTTTCCCCGTGTAAATTGACCAGGGTAAAGGGCATCCTCCGTGACATCCTCCCAAATAACAAGGATGCGTAAACATCTTTATAAACAATACTATCTTTATCTAATTATCATATATACATGTATAAACAATAATATCGTTAGCTTATTATCGTATATATCAACGGAAATATCGATTGAATTTTAAAATTTTAATTTCCTCGTCCCGATGGAATGAGCATGGGTCAGAGAGCCATCCCACAACCATTCTTAAAAAATTGACCTACTCTGTTATGGATAATATAAATATATTAACAATACTGAGAGTGATCTATATACATATATAGTAGTCGGGCGATCTGTGTATATGTAAAATCTTTCCCATAACATGGGAGTCCGAAATTGGGCCTTGCCAAGGTACTTAACTTTCCTTAACGTGATATTTACAAATCGGTGACAGGTGCGCGTATCCACGAAGTGAATATCTTTCATCAATAGAACCATTTGGCGTGATACTCTTTTTTAAGTCCTCTAGTCTTTAAAATGTGTTCGACTCTCCGCCACCTGTCGGACTGTTCAGACTGGCAGAATATGCCTTTGATTGGGTCACCATCGTAGTCTTTGACTCGATATACATGTAAGCCTCCACGTAGTAGTTTTGAGGCTATGGTGAATATCTCTCCTGTTCTTCTCTCGTCGTATTCCCACGTGACCGGATTATCAAGGCTTAGCTGTCTCATTTTATCCTCTACTTCGTTCTGCCGCCAATACATTCTTCACCAGATAGATGTTTCCTTGGTTTTAGTTATATTTTCAAGAAGCGATCGTACTGTGGTGCGTCTGATTGTAGCTGTCTGCAAATGTCTGATGATTCTTCAGTATTCAGAGTTTTCATTGTACGTTAAATATATGTACAATCTTGACTTACTGATTTTGACTGTACGTTAAATATTTGTACAATTTTGACTTAGTGGTCTTGATTAGACGCTGGGATACCATCGCCTTTTATAAGGTCACCTGAGACAACCTATTTAGATCACCTTTTGTACTGCGTCATGCGTCGTAAACTTTTAACATTTTCGACTTCTTCATATCCATCAAAACGCTTCTTAGATCTAAATTCCTGACCCATATCGATCCTCAAACGATCGGACGGTCTCCCCTTGCTTAGCGTGCCGTGAAGAGCGTCTTCCACGGATTGCCCTTTATGATCTTTTAACGCCTCATCCACAGATGCTTGGAGAACGACAACACGTCTTTGGCCACCTAGACGTAAGCATATCCTTCGTTTTCACTCTTGAACTAGAAGATGTCACTAAGGTCGGAAAACACTGGTCATCGATCCCCGTCACTACTATACTATTCCTTGTCGTTAGTTTTCGTTGTGATCTCTGGAAACTGTACAGTTCTGGTAACCATTTTCTTACTTTGTATTTGTTGATGACGTATTTCACAGCCTTCATTATATTTGTCTGGAGAAACTTCCGGCATTATTTGGGTCGTAATTAGCGTCTTTCAAATAATTTTCCCACACAGACACCCTTCTTCCACGAGAGTCAAAATTCTGATCAGACCACACCGATGAATCTCATTTATTTATACTAGACTGATGAATGTCATATATCTATACCAGACTGATGAATGTCATATATCTATACCAGACAGATTACAGTGTCTACCACCAACAGTGTACCCCCAGCAGTGTCTACCACCATCGCTGTCTTTCACCAGCAGTGTCTACAACTAAAACTGTCTACCATCAGTAGTGTCTACCACCATCTCTGTCTACCACCATCGCTGTCTACCACCAGCAGTGTTTACATCCAAAACTGTCTACCACCGTCAGTGTATCACTTGCAGTATCTACCACCAGTATTATCTTTCCCAACAGTGTCTGCCACTTGCAGTGACTACCATTAGTAGTGTCTATCACCTGCAGTATCTACCACCAGCAGTGTACCCCAGCAGTGTTAGCGTCCTGCAGTGTCTACCACCAGCACTGTCTAATACCAGCAGTTTACCCACAGCAGTGTCTACCACCACCACTGTCTAACACCAGCAGTTTACCTAAAGCAGTGTCTACCCCCAGCAGTGTCTACTACGAGCAGTGTCTACCACCAGCAATGTCTACCACCTGCAGTGAAGAAGATTTAGAAAAACAACTGTAAGATTATTTTTTTTTCATTTTTCATATAATTTCACAACTGTTGGGTGAAGGTCATTGACCTTGACCTTGAACACCTACTGGTTCGGTCCACTGATGTTCCATGGAATAATGTTGACTTGCTAATACAAAGCACTCTCTGTCGTCTGTACCTGATATACATAGTACAGAACTACTATATTTACATATCGGGTACACAAATACTCCATTAATAAGTTATAAAATAGTAAAATACTCGGTATATATACATCATGAACTTGCTTTTCTAACACAAAATAATTTGTAAAACAAAGTGAAATAATCTATATTCACACAAACTCTTATCCTTTCTTTTGTCAGTATGGTTATGACTGATTTTACTCACCAATTCCTTGTCCCGAAGTTAACATGTCGCTACCTGTATTTCTGATCCGTGACAGCCAATTTCGAGAAAACCTGATTAAGTCCCTCACTCCGGGCTTTCTCGATAGTAGCCGTGTAGTTAGCCTCCGATAAGGCCTGGATATACGCGGCTTCTGCTGTCCCTTTGGTGGCGTATTTCGTCAGCCTCGTTTCGAATTATTTGGACCTATAACGATGAAGGTTTTTATTATTTCCCTTCTAAAGTTTATTTCATCTTTTCTTTAAGGATGTGCATCTTCATACAATATTCAGATGTACACGTTATCTACAACATTGAGATGAACACGTTATCTACAATATTCAGATGCACACGTTATCTACAACATTGAGATGAACACGTTATCTACAACATTGAGATTTACATGTGTACACGTTATCTACAACATTGAGATGAACACGTTATCTACAACATTTAGATGTACACACTATCTACAACATTCAGATGTACATGTACACGTTATCTTCAACATTCAGATGTACACGCTATCTACAACATTCAGATGTAAATGTACACGTTATTTACAACATTCAGATGTACACGTTATCTACAACATTGAGATTTACATGTGTACACGTTATTTACAACATTCAGATGTACACGTTATCTACAACATTCAGATGTACATGTACACGTTATCTACAACATTCAGATGTACACGTTATCTACAACATTCAGATGTACACGTTATCTACAACATTCAGATGTACATGTACACATTATCTACAACATTCAGATGTACACGTTATCTACAACATTAAGATGAACACATTATCTACAACATTCAGATGTACACGCTATCTATAACATTGAGATGTACATGTGTACACGTTATCTACAACATTGAGATGTACACGTTATCTACAACATTCAGATGTAAATGTAATTATTATTATCATGACATTTTTAACATCAACACAACAAATGTCATTACGGCCACCAAACGGTAAAACACACAGCGATTCAAAAGGAAATAACATTAAACAAACCAAAAGTTAAAAGACAAATGTTAAAAATCTTAAATGGGTATTTTAACACAAAAGATCAAAATGGTCAGTCATAATCAATCATATAAACCAACATCTTTAAGGTAATGTGGAATTTTACAAATCTCAACAGTTTCAAAAAGGGATTTTAGACATGTAATTTTACGGTAAAAACATTCTCGAAGAGAACAGATGGTCAATGCAGTCCAATAAATGTTTAACGGTGAATGGCTCATTACATCCTATGCACCAAGGATTATCTTCGCCTTTCAAAATATATGAATGTGTAAGGTATATATAACCCATCCGAAGAAGAGCAAGGACAACTTCGCCACGGTGGGTGTCCCTATAGCCTTGAAACCATTCACCGATAACAGGTTTAACGGAGTGCAATTTGTTATTGGTATATGCATTCCATTCCTCCTGCCACTGAGCTTTTAAAATTTGTTTACTACATGGTTAAAAATCGGTAAAATGAAGATTAAAAGCAACAGGTGGTAGCGATAAAGCTTCCTTTGTGGCACGATCTGCTTTTTCATTGCCTGGTATTCCCAAAAAGCAATATGAAAGTTAAAGGCAAGTTCATGATATAGTATTAAAGTATTACGAATAAAAATATTTTCAATATTTCTATTGCTAAGACTTTGAAGAACAGAAAGAGAGTCTGAATGGATAGCATCTCTCATTATTTTGTTTCTTTAAATATATTTAAGTGCGAGGTAGATAGCTCTCGCTTCTGCCGAGAATATTGAGGTGTTGTTCGGTAGCCGGCATCGATAACTTTCATCTTGTGCAACCATGGCCGCAGCAACCTTATCATTATCTTTTGAACCATCAGTACATAAATGTAGAAATGTTTCATATTTTAACTGCAACTTCGAGAAGTATGAACGAAAGGTGTAGCTGTCTGTGTCTGATTTAACCATTTCATGAAGTGAAAAGTCAACGTCAGGTGAATTCATGAGCCAGGATGGAATTTCTATCGTCATTTCAAATGACTGAATTTGGTCAATATCAATATTTGTGTTTTGTAAAAGAGCTGAAATTCGAATACCGAATGATGGAATGTTTTTTAGTTTGTTTTGAAACCAGGTCTTTTGGATCAAATACAATGGAAAGAGCAGGATTTGAAGGATTTGACATTAGCTGAATGGTGTACTGCAAAGCCAGTTTATTTCGATGGCTATATAATGATGGTCCGATAGCCTCTACATAGAGGCTTGTTGCAGATGTGGTCTTAAAAGCTCCGAGAGCGAGCCCGAGACCTTGGTGATGAACATAATTTTAAATATAAAGGTCTAGCAGATCCATACACGATGGAACCGTGGTCTAATTTTGTTCTAACATGGGCTCTTTAGAGTCAGCAAAACTTTTCTATCAGTTCCCCAATCAGTGTGGGACACAACCTTAGATGTAAATGAACATGTGATCTTCAACACCGAGATGTTAACTGGTTCCTGGTAGAATCACCGTGGGTGCTGGTTACAGTTTACAGGTTCCTGGCAGTATCCCTGTGTGTTTTGGTTACAGTTTACTGGTTCCTGGCGGTATCCCTGTGTGTGTTGGCTACAGGTTACTGTTCCTGGCAGTATCCCTGTGTGTGTTGGTTACAGTTTACTGTTCCTGGCAGTATCCCTGTGTGTGTTAGTTACAGTTTACTGGTTCCTGGCAGTATCCCTGTGTGTGTTGGTTACAGTTTACTGGTTCCTAGCAGTATCCCTGTGTGTGTTGGGTACAGTTTACTGGTTCCTGGCAGTATCCCTGTGTGTGTTGGGTACAGTTTACTGGTTTCTCTTGGTATCCCTGTGTGTGTTGGTTACAGTTTACAGGTTCCTAGCAGTATCCCTGTGTGTGTTAGTTACAGTTTACTGGTTCCTGGCAGTATCCCTGTGTGTGTTGGTTACAGTTTACTGTTCCTGGCAGTATCCCTGTGTGTGTTAGTTACAGTTTACTGGTTCCTGGCAGTATCCCTGTGTGTGTTGGGTACAGTTTACTGGTTCCTGGCAATATCCCTGTGTGTGTTGGGTACAGTTTACTGGTTCCTGGCGGTATCCCTGTGTGTGTTATCCCTGTGTGTGTGTTGGTTACAGTTTGTGTGTGTTGGGTACAGGTTCCAGTGTGTGTTGGTTATCCCTGTGTGTGTTGGTTACAGTTTACTGGTTCCTGGCGGTATCCCTGTGTGTGTTGGTTACAGTTTACTGGTTCCTGGTAGTTTTCCGTTGTGTGTTAGTTACAGGTCAAAATATACCTCACAGATAGACTTGCATCTGTCTCTAGAATATACCTCACAAATAGACTGACCCTGTCTCTAGAATAAACTCCACACATAGACTGACCCATGTCTCTAGATTATACCTCACAGATAAATTGACCACTGTCTCTAGAATATACATTACATTGGCTATAAAGTTGGATAATATAAATAACGTTGAGGCGATGTGGCCATAGAATTAACTTATGTTAACAAATTACATTACAATATGTATTCAAATAGAATTTCCACAATAACCATTAAGCACTTGGTGATGAAATTTTGTCAGTAGCAAACTGGTATTGCTTTCTCTTGATTTTTACAATCTGCCCTGGAAAACCAACTTCCGGTTTTCGGTAGGTGACAAATTTGAAAATTGTTATTTGGGAAATTTTTTTTCTCGAGTTCTACAATGACAAGAGCATTGATTTTTCACATGTAGGAAGCTCTGGGCACTAACTATACAGTGCGATGATATTAATAACCTTGACCCACTTTCAAGATCATAGGATTTAAATATCATTATTATTATGACATCAATGGCCCGTCACCACATAAAAGGTCATTATCGAATCAAGAGGCACACAGTGATTAAATTTCGTCAGTAGCATACTGTGATTGGTTGCTATTAACTGTATTTTCAATACCTTTTCTAAATATTCAACTTCCGGTTTTCATTAAGGGTCAAATTTGAAAATTGCTATTTTGGATAATTGACTTTGAAAAAAAATGCTCTCATGTTCTGCAAGGTCTATAACCTTAATATTTCACATGTAAGATGTAGCGGTCATCACCTATATGGTATGATAATATGAATGATCTTGACCCATTTTGAAATGTCAACGTCCGGTCCTAGGAAGGGGTCATATTTAGAAAGACTTTAAAGGTAACACAAATAACTAATCTGAAGTAGCTCACTCCAGTGTCTAGATATATAATATATAAATTACTTGAATGGTTACCTATTATATTGGTGGAAAAGATTGACCATTAGGTTAGATGTTGTGTATAAAGAAAACGCCCGTCAAGTTGTTGGTCAACAATTTCTAGTTGTTATCTTAGTTGGGTACTAGCATTGTTTTCGAGTAACAAGTTAAGGTTATTGTATGGGTTGAGATAAAATGTTAAGGTTATTCCATGATTTGGGGGTAACAGGTTAAGGTTATTGGATCATTTTTGGGTAAAATATTAAGGTTATTGCATGTTATTTGGGTAGCAAAGGATTTATGACACCTGCACAAATAAGTCCGGATTGTTGAGATATCATTCATAACTGACGTACTGCATAATTTTTACCTCGTAAAAACAGAAAGAAAAAGAGTGAAAAAAGCTGTATACTTGACTCCTTTCACAATTGAAAAAGTGTTGATAATATATCCTTTACTACTATAGTCCCACCTGTCGGTGGAAACAACGCCATGTTATTCTTTCCCAGTTTTCTGGCATTTTAGATAGCTTCAGATCTTGCCACGGATTTCTAAAACGTCTCCGACGATCATCTGTCGATATTGTATGGCAGTTTTATACGGAAAATGTTTTTGCTGCATATTTTATTCACTGTAATGACTTTATGTTCCACTTACTTCTGTGTTGATAACTCTGATCGATGCCAAGTACATGCTTTGATATGGTAAAGTGAAAGTACGTCTGATCGTACCTTTCAAACGCACGAAAGACCGGAATATCAGGACGAATTCAAAATTCAATCAACTCCCCTCGAGAACTACGGATGGGATGACCCAGTTCCTTATAAACCGCAAGCTGCAGTGCTCTGGTCTCATGTTCCTATCGGCTGCCGGATGACGACCATAGAAGGTACGAGTAGCAGTATAGCGTGCATGCAATATAGCGGAAGACTGATAGGGTTTACTGGTGATAGGCCTGAAAGTTGCCTAGTGAGATAGTCGCTATATGGTTCCTGTGAATTGGTTCGTTAGGCCTAGTGCGAACTACGTGTAGATTAGTTCAAGGCGACATCGAGATCTGTTGCTCAACCGAATAGTTTGCTTGGCTTAGTTCAAACTAAAGAAGTCCCTTCATGCAACTTGGTTTGGTTTGCACTGAATATCCCTGCAGTTATAACCCATATGAGTGTGAAACTCCGAGTAATATCTGTACATATTTTTCTTCGTCAGTAGTCCCTCAATTCGTCAAGCTGATTCAAATAGATCCCCAGCAAGGGCTTGCTCACGTTTCTGACCGTCATAACAAATAGTTGATAGGGTTGCACGTGGACAATGGACGTATGCTATCCGCGCTGACCACTACTCATCTGGATATATTGTGAGTGTTCTATTCATATAACTGGATCATTTTTTCACCAAAGAATACTTGGACAAAATTGTGACAAAGTTGAAGGAGGAGCTCCAGTCTGAGATATACTGAGAAAACGAGGAGCTGATCAGTCCACTTAAATGGAGAATAATTAACTGGAGACCGATGATGAGCTATGAAGGGAGAATTAGCTAACTGAAGACAGAGAATGAGATATAAGGAGAGAATTACCTAACTGGAGACAGAGGATGAGCTATAAGGAGAGAATTAGCTGACTGGAGACAGAGGATGAGCTATGAGGGGAGAATTAGCTAACTGGAGACAGAGGATGAGCTATAAGGAGAGAATTAGCTGACTGGAGACAGAGGATGAGCTATGAGGGGAGAATTAGCTAACTGGAGACAGAAGATGAGCTATAAGGAGAGAATTAGCTAACTGGTGACAGCGAATGAGATATAAGGAGAGAATTAGCTGACTGGTGACAGCGAATGAGATATAAGGAGAGAATTAGCTGACTGGTGACAGAGGATGAGCTATAAGGGGGGAATTAGCTAACTGGAGACAGAGAATGAGCTATAAGGAGAGAATTAGCTGACTGGAGACAGAGGATGAGCTATAAGGGGGGAATTAGCTAACTGAAGACATAGAATAAGCTATAAGGGGGGAATTAGCTAACTGGAGACAGAGAATGAGCTATAAGGGGAAGTTGAGTGTCCTGGAACAATTGCAGTCTGATTCCAAGGTATTCACTGAAGAAATGCAGATTCGTTATAATGGTAGAGAGCAGCAGAGACGTAAGAAATGCATATGGATTAGCAGACTCTACGACCCATCAGACAGGGACCATAGATGATTGTTTTCAGAAAGTTGTTGAATTCTCCAATAACCGTGTAAAGGTGCCACTTACAGAGAAGTATATTGGCATTACTCACAGACTAGGGAAGTTTGACAACAAAAGAAAAAGAATTGTTATAGTGAATTCATTAATCGTAGGAAAAGCAGGTGGTGATAAGGACAAAATGGAATCTCAAGAACTCTGGGCTTACTGTGTTCGAAGAGCCAACCGAGACTGAATGCAGCTTTCCGGTTGGACTGTATTCAAACTTCGCACAGAATTTTATTAGTATTATTACATTCCTAACGGCCCGTCAACACATAAAAGGTTATTAGAGCCTGAACGGTTACATTGTTTTATATATATTGGAGAATTGTAAGAAGAAAAGGCTATTTCATGACACAAAACGTACGAAATAATAATTAGAAAAACGACTCAATCTTCAGTTACAGGAGGAAGTGACTTTTTTCCAGTACATTGTACATGTGTGTGTTAGGGTATTCCTTCGTGAATTTTATTATTTCCTCAATATTACTAAGGCAATATTTTCATTTCATTTCATTGTGTTCGATGGCCCATATCAGCCGTCATGGCAACAGTTTTATTGAAAAGGCGTTGCCCGTATTAAGTGTGTAATTATCACGGCAACTGCTTTAGTAAACAGCACTTGTCAGGACAAAGTTATGTCGCTTCTCTTGCAACTGTTTCTTACTAAAGCAGTTGTTTTGTCATGTATCCATGTGGCACATATCAGCCGTTTCGGCATACGTCTCACTTTCGAGATAACCAAGATATGCCAATTTAGTTTGATACATTTAACAGCTTTGGAAACGAAAATATTATTTTATGTGGAGGTCTTAATCTTGTTGTGTGAACAGAAAAAGATTATTACAATAGCATTGATAATAGTGCAAGGAGGGAAAAGATTTAAGAAATAAAGGAACAGCTTGGATTAAAGAGCCTGTAAATCTGATATTTTATATACTTTAAGAATTTCCTAATCTATATAGCGCTACCACAAACTTTCTTCAATATCATGGCTTAGTATCGACGGTAAGAACGCATTTTGGAGAAATATGAATTTCTGATGATGAAAGCGTCCCAACCTTTTATACCGCTGTTTTAGAAAGTTTCTAGAAATGAAAAATGTTTCAAAGGACTTCTACAGATTTCAATTCAAGTCTTCCAATTCACTATATACCTTTTGTAATAATGAACCAGAAACATTAATTCACTGCTTATGGGAATGTAAAGAAGTACAAGGGTTTTTACAGGAATTTGACAATCTTTTGATATTCTGTTTATTACATTCTTGTTTAATAAAGAATAATTTCTATTTGAAATCATATCAACATATGCCAGTTCAGTTAAAAGTAATATCTTAATTCTAATAAAACATTACATTTATCACACTAAATGTTTCTACAAAGCTATACATCTTGATGTTCTTGTTAATGTTATATTGTTCAAAAATTCGACAATTTTACAAATTGAGAAAAGAAAAAAAAAATTTTTTTGACATGAATAGGAGAAAATGGGAGGCCATTAATAGACTAGTAAATCTATACATTTTTGTGTTCAATCAATTTATATTGCAATTAGATATCTTTGGTTTCTTGTGTGTAAATGTTTTTATTTTTCAGGCACAGCGGTTTTCTGTAACAAAAATCCTCAGACAGTGCGCCAAACATTTGATGTTCGGTTTAGAAATGTTTCCTTTGCACACGCTTTTGACGACAAACATTTCAAACCATACAAGTATACCGATTTCCAATTCTTAATGGTCGTGCTATAAACAGCCATGGCCATATTAGGAAGGACCTCCTTGTTGTAGATATTAGCTGCCTCATTAAATAACATACGGGAGACAAGTCATATTCCGTCTGATACAAACAATACCTATCCGTTTCCCAGCTTCCTGAAAAGACCCATACCGCCAATGATATTTCGACAACAGATGTGTAGACTATTACAGGCGAAGCAAATAAAATAAATTATGAAATGCTCTTTACATATTGGGAAAACTCTACTAATTGTAATCTCATATATACATATGGATTACTCCCCTTCGTCACAATCCTCAATAATCTACATCAGTCAAAACGTTATGTCGTGAGTTTATCTTTCAGTTGTCAACACTATGCACGAAAATCGAGATATCTGGAACATATCTTTAGCTTTTTTATTTTTCACACTCAGCATTATTACAATTCTAATATCCCTTTGCATCTCATTTATCAGGTTTCTTTCTATAGACCCGTACATTATTCACAAATTCATTCACCCACGTGATCCCACAGCCATTTTCTCTCGGTCACTCTGAAAAAATAACCTTACAACTCTTTACCGTCCTTGATCTGTTCATCAACGCGCTCACCTACACACACGATAGCATACCACCTGCATACACACAATTATACTCCGCACACATACATGTACACATCCTCTGTCACTTGCTGACATTTATGCTTAACTTTCAACTCTTGCATTCACATCCTTCCTCCAATACGTATCTCTTTAGACTTACACCTTTACATATCAACATAAATACACACATGTCTACAATCAATTAACTCAGCTTCACAAAAACAAAGTATTATTACACTGATACTTCACTTGCGCGTAAATACACTCTCATATACACCCAAAATATCTTTTTTTATTTCGAACTTTTATTTATTTATTTGATATGATTTTCTTTTATTTATTCATTTTTGTCTGGTTTGGTTATGTTCTCTCTTATGTTCTTATCACAGTGCATGTATTTCTGTCTGTTATTATTTCCTCTTACTATTATTATTTCATAGATTTTCAAAGTTTAATTTGTTGCTATCAATCTTATTAATGATGTCAATAACATATTTGATTCACCTTGAAATTTCACTAAAAATGTACAAACATTTTTCATGACAAAAAGATATGTAATTTTCACTTGTATGATTATGTGCCACACGTGCCATATGTATGACCTTAGAAGAAATGTGATTAGCTGAATGTTTCCATGGTAATGTTATTGTGACGTCATTATAGAAAAGAGTTATTTTGTTGTCTTGGCAATTGTTCCCAAAATAACGAGCTTTGCGATAAATTTTGATAAATTAAGCTATCTTATAAAACAAATACGAGTCAGTTCAGATCATTTTCGGCTCCCTCGACTGTCAAGATTAACGCTATACTATACACAAGGTGATACAAAGGGGTTTAACTCTGTGAGATCAGGATGATTAAGAGAGGGTAGCTAGCATATTACTGTTCTAATGTTCATCTTACTATAAAGAGAGGAGTGCGGACTATTTTGAACGGACATCGGAGTGTTTATCAGATTCTTAAAACAAACTACAAATACATCTTCCCGACATTAAATCAGATATATTGATTAATCGATATCCATAACCAAAGGTTATTTTTAGAATTTCCTACTTCATGCGCTGGGGTTCCGATATCATAGCTGACAATCCTAAAGCTATTACATCTTCCTCACTTTAAATCAGGGTTATTTTTAGAATTTCCTACTTCATGCGCCGAGCTTCCGATATCATAGCTGACAATCCTAAAGCTCTTCCGGTCGGAACATTTAAATACTCTTCCTTATTTAATAGCAAATTATAAGTATATATAATTTCCTTTTATCACATGACTGGTCTGCTGTGTCCTGTCATATGACCATGTCATAGATATCATGATACAATTAAAGAACGCTATTGTGACGTCATATATACGCCACGTCTGGATGGCATCAAACAATTGTTTCGATAGTGAAAAACGTGCTGTCCGCGTCGAATTGTGTCATATGGGTAAAATGGTTTAATTTTCCACTTGTCTATCCGAAATACGGGTTACACGATGACTAGAATCTTGCATTCGTGCCGACATACATGTATTATGAAATTTATCAAATAACTTTAAAAACAAAAGAAAAAATGCCCTATTAGACCGCAAAAATGCAGCGGGCAACAATGAGTTGACTGGTCATCGATGATACCCTTTTTATATGGGTTCTTTATATTTCCTAACAATTCAGAGTACCCGTAACCATCATTAGAATGTCCTTGAGTACTGAAAAAGTTCCAATTAAACGTTTTCATAAGTAAAGTTTTGCAAATAAGAACGATGTTAATATGTTTTCATGACAGAATATTTTGTAAGTAAAAATTCAACTCAGTTTTTGCATGCAAATACCTGTAATAGCAAAACAGCATCAAGCAGCTGCATAAAATCTATTTTTGTTGTCATTATTTTGAAAAAAAAGAGAAAAATAATAAAGATGTTATTTTGGAAGAGAAAAATGTAATATTTGCAAATACAAAATGTGTTGATTTAAAGAAATGTAAAATTTTATAATAAATGAAATATAAAAATGTTTTTGCGCGCACAATTTCAACAATACACGCCTAAACACGCCATACAAGTTACATATCGTTGTGAAAAAAGGATTATATAAACTACGGTACAGCTGAATCAACCTAGCAGTCGAAATTCATACATTACCATAGCCAAATACACAATAGCATCGTAAAATGAATTTTTCACCAACCATCTTAGATACAGATAAGGTAAGAAAACAAAACGATGCCGTCATTAAACTCCAAAGATGATACCGGATGGAAGGGGAAAGGCTTTGATTTGGGGTTACTAAGGACGCCATCTTGAATCTAAGATGGCAGAACTTTCTTAGCAACATTTCATCCCCTAGCATTCGTCATATATCCTTTAAAACACGGGTAAATCCATTGCTTGAAGCGAAACACCTACATCTATACCCCAGGTGTACATCTAATACCTCACGTGTATATTTATTCATGCGCATGCGGAATTTCCTGCACATTTATATTCACTCACGTGTATCTCTATGAAAGCGTGCGTTTAGCCATTTATATACGTAACTGATACAACTACGTGTAGAGCTACTTCCTCGCTTGGGCGTTTAATGTACTTTTATCTATATCTGCATATGTGTCTACTTCACATGCACGTGTACATCTGTCACCTCACGTGTATAAACGTGAGTGAACGTTCAGGCTCACAAATATCTATTACTTAGCATAAAATATTAACTCGTGTTTATCCTCAACTCATGCAAACAAATATTACGTCATGTAAATTCCACAGCAGCAGTGTTACACCACCTTATAATTTACACATGAATGGTGGAATGATCGGTTGAATGCGTTTGATGTATATTACACGTCAGGGAATCATTACAGACAGTTTCACCAGTGAACGACTGGGATATGTTATCATCATTGAAACGAAAACCAGTTTTGGTATGTGGCTTCACCGGATTGGAATTTTACTGGCAATTTATACTAACTTTGCTACAGGTAGGACATTTTCTTTGAAAAAACACTTTCAAATTAAAATATCGCCTACTCTTTAAATTAAGTCTTGATATTCTGACGGGGAAAATGAACTGCATCTACTGAAACATTTGAAAATAATTACAATCAGATTATTTTTCTTGTCAAAACTTCAAAAATAATTTGAAGTATTGTTCGTTTAGTGATAACTTTTGTTTCTACTTTCGTTACGGTTCATCCGGTTAACATGTTTTTCTTCTTTTTTGATTTCGAACCAATGCATTGCATTCTAAGAATTCTAAGACAAAGTCTCATGGTAACCTATTACTGTTGACCTGCGTCGTGTGTCGTGCATGTTATTTTTTTTATTTTGTTGACTTCTTGAAAACACCTAAAACGATTTCAATTAAATTTTGCAAAAATCTTCCATGGTCAAAGGCGCACCAGAATTGTAAAACATCAAACAGGGGTCTGAGGTGCGGGATGGAAAAGGGTCAATTTCAATAAAACTTCTGAATACCAAAGTATAGTAGACTGTAATACTCTTCATGGAAGCCTCCATTTGCTTAACCAACAGTTTCTTTATTTACTATTGGAAATAAATCAATCTTGGTCAAAATTGTTAGCAGAGGATGACAGTTTGATAATATGCAAATATTGATCCTTGCTGGATATTTAATCACTATCTTACATACAACAACTTGGGATGGTTTTTGTTCGCTATTAAGGGCCTTCGGCGTCCATCGGCCGAAGGAATTATCGAGACATCTAAAATTACGCCACCGCTCTCGATTTAGATTTATAATTTTGTATTTGTTTTATGGTTTATGTATGTGATATAATGTATGTAATATTTGTCTTGATAACGGGACAGGTTGCCTCGAAAATTTGATAATTCGCTAGTTCGTACTGTTGGTATTATGAAGGTTGCCTCGAAAATTTGACAATTCACTTGTCCATACTGTTTCTGTATTCTGTGCTGTATAGTGTTGATATAATCAGCATACTGTAACGATGAATTCTCAACAAGTTTTACATCTCCATCTCAATAAACTTGTTTATAATTGTTTGTTATTATATAATAATAATATGTTTAAATCAAATCAAACAAAGATATCGATTATGTATAGCTCGTCACAACTATGTTCCGAACGGAGGTGTTGTATGACAAGAGACCCATAGTGCCTGTATCTAACAACGGGATGATTCAGCTTCACAAAAACATTTTTATTCACAATTATACCGACACCCCTAATTCCATCCACAGAACTTATTGTTTACACTACAATTAAGCAACCCCCTCCTTCCATCCACAGAACTTATTGTTTACACTACAATTGCGCCACCGTTTTTGTCGGCCATGTTATTACATTTTATGCAGTATACAATGTCCGTTCGTGGACCAAATTTATGCTTTTTTCCTGTTGCCAAGACGAGAAGGACCTTGATTCCACTGTTTAACAAAGTACTCATTAAAGGTGGCATGGAATTTTGGGATGTATTCTATGGTTACCATGTTAGCAGGTAACGTCAGGTGATGATCTGAGGCAAGTGTTCTGACGTTCCATACCTGTGATGGCTTGTGTTTCTCAGGAAACAAAGCCATAAAACAGTCATTGGGCAAGACACTTTACCCTAATTGATAGGGATGGCTCGTGACAGGCCTCTCGTATGTTGTTCAGTGAGGTAACAACCAGCTTTTACAAGAATGCATGCCTCAAAATAATACCAATTTCTCTCGGGACAATTCAAACAAACAAAAGTCATCTGTGAGGTGAATGAAGGCCCCAACAACTCACTCAGTAAAGTATTGGACATTTGAACCTCAGATAAAATCTGGAAGTGTGTTTCGAGCTCTACTTTGTTCCAAGATTTGTTTCAAAGCAAACCGAGGTCGCAGCAAGATATCATCATTATTATGACATTCTTAACATCCCGTCAACACATCAAAGGTTATAATGGCCAGCAACCGGTAAAACACACAGCGATTCAAAAAGGAATTAACATCAAACAAACTAAAAGGTAAAAGACAGATGCCAACAATCTGAAATGCGTATGTCATCACAAAAGAGTAAAATGGTACGTCATAGTCTATTATATACACCAACATCTTTCAGGTAACCTAGAATTTTTAAAACTCGCTGCAACATGATTGGGTGGCATGCGACGGACCTCTCGCAAGTGTTTCAGTGAGTGTAACACCAGGTTCTGCATGTCGACCCGCTTTAATTGACACCGGTTGTTGACGGGGTGGTAATCAAATCGAACGACTATTTGGTAAAAGTAATAATATTTTGGGCTTGATATGACGGTATCATATATTCTCTTTGATATTTTTTAGTTATTTTTTCTGTATAACTGGCGAAATGATAAAGGCAATAAACAAATAAGAAAAAATATATGATTTCAAACCACGGACCATCTTGTTGAAAATGATGATAATATGACAGAATATGAATCTCGAGGTTATTAAGTCAAAGGGCCCGAGTAGATTCACGTGAATATTATATAGTCGTGTACTTGTATGTGTTTATTAATTGTTTCACACGACTAAACGTGATATCTGAAAATGTGGTAGAAGTACTTACTCATTAATTAATCACTTTGCATTAAATTAAGTTACTCTCACTCTCAACAGTTCAGATAAATATTTGTCCCGTCAAAAGCGTTGCAAGTATATGAATATTTTAGGTGTATTCAGAACAGCGTTACCACATCTCCTTGTTACCGTTTCGTTAATTGTCATTATATTTGTCCAAATGAATAATCAGCCTCTCCCCTTGGACACGTGTTTCTATGGTCCGCGCGTACGAATCAGACATATTGCGTTAATATGTAGATATTTAGAATCCCCGTCTCTCCTTTTTCTCCCCGACATCTTCGTCTCTCCTTTTTCTCCTCGACATCTGCGTCTCTTTTTTCTCCTCGACATCTTCGTCTCTCCTTTTGCTCCCCGACATCTTCGTCTCTCCTTTTCTCCCCGACATCTCCATTAACTAAGTCTTTGGTGTTTTAGTGAAACATTTGGTAGGAAGGCTTTCAAGTCGCAGCATTTTATCACTATGCCTGATACAATTCGGGGCTGTCTGTGTTGATTCGTTCATTTCGGTGTACACCAACACTGGCAACATCTATGGTAATATGACGACAGAGGGTGTGGATGATGTGGACATTAAAGGACAATTATTTAGTGTCATCGTACTGAAATATCAAAACCTCCACACGGGAGAATGTCGACACAGCTGGTCACATTACACTGACAAGGAGCCAATTTAACAATCATGTCCCATGCCGTTTTTTTATTAATCTCATTGTGATAGAGTGTACTGCCCAGCGCCTCCCAAAACACACACTTGCCTCCCAGAAACCCGGGATGACCAAGGGCGTTGACAAAACGTTAAAAAGAGTATGAAGCATCAATGAATGACTTTGTCACATCAGGGATGGATAGGGACGGATTACAATATCGTTCTCAAATTCTCTCGACGTTCAGCGCAAAGTTGAAAAGTTGTATAGTTTCTAATTGCACACTGACAAAGAAAAAAGTTCCAAATATAGTCGCCTGTTATGATCATGCTAGCGTGTACAATATTTACACCCTACCTTTATGGGATTGCTCTCCGCGTTATAGGCTTTTAATGAACATATTTCCAAACCATTACATTGTCTGCCTGAACTGTGTGGACGCTCAACTAAAAATTAAAAAGTAAGGTAGCTTCAAGACGGACATTGAAGGGGAAAAACAGATTTGTCGCCTCTTATGATAATGCGATAGAAGTGCCAGAAGGAATGACGCTCTGTATGTAGGACATTGTTCCCTGTGTTATAGACTTTTAATGAACATATCACCTAAGCATTGTGTGAACCAGTGGTCAGTTCAGGAAACTCGTATTATAACCTATTTGATAACCAAGACGGAACGTATGCAATCCCTGCAAAACATCATAACTGTATACAGATCTTGGATCATTGGTGTCACGTATGTATAATACCAACAAAATGGCTAAGTCCAACAGCATTTAATACCCAAAACGAGGCTCTGATATGATGTAATTACAAATGGCTAACTCTAAAGACTGGATTAGACACCGCGTTGATCATGCATATATGACTACATATATGACAATTGGTACAGAATACGATAGGAACAATTTGGGTTACATTATTGATAAAAACTTTAATTATTGTGTACCGGCATATGTTTGCCAATGTTATTTCACCTTTGTGCCGTTATACACAATTCGCCTTATAATCATTTCGACCTCTGATGATTATACAAACGTAACAAATTTTCATTCCCATATATTCGCCCTCCGTGTTCATAGACGAGAAATGCGAAAACTAAACGGAGGCGCAATTTTTTTAAAAGATTTAAGGACATCCCCTATATCACTCACCTTACTTTGTTTGGCTATAATTGCTTCATCAAAACTACTGGAATCTCAAAAGCACACAACACAACATATATCTATTTACCTATTGGACCTAACCCTCTGTCCTAAGGGGGTTTACGAAATCATTCATACTTAAGACCAAAAAGTAGGATTTGAAAATGACCTCTATTGGCCCCGCCCGTCAGACCCCAGGGAATTTTCAGTATTATAATCTTTGTTTCAATAGCTTCCATTAATAAAGCTGCAATCATTACATTACTTTGATGAGGAGAATTTCGTATGTTTGTTGAGTATCAGGATATTTTTTGAAAGTGTACAGTTATACCAAAAAAGAGGTGGGGGAGTATAAGGAGGACGAAATCATAACAATGATCGAGTATTTTGTTGACATCTTCGTCGAGTTTGCTGGTAAAATCTTCCAACAGACTATTGGCATTCCTATGGTAGCCAACTATGTCCATCTGTTGGCTGACTTGTTTTTGTTCTCAAACGAGGCTGAATTTATCGAAAAGCTTATCAAAGACCTTGTAAAGTCGTTTAATTTCACCTTCAGATGTATTGTTGGCGTCTTGTCTTTAAATAACAAGAAATTTATTCACTAGGTCCATTGTATATATCCCCCAGAACTGGAAAACAAAGAGACGACAGCTGCTTATCTCGATGTTTTCCTACAACGAAACCAACATGATAACACGTGATGATTTAAAGTTTCCTATTGTGAATTTTCCTTTTCTGGATAGCAGTATCCTTGCAACTCCAACCTATGGTGTTTACATGACACAGTTGATTCGATATTCAAGGGCCTGTTCCCATTAACACGATTTTCGTGCAAGAAGTCGTCAACTGACTGACAAACTCGTAACACATGGGTTCAAAAGTTGCAGGTTGATTAAAATTACGGGAAAGTTTTATGTTCGCCATAGTGATTTCATTGATAAATATGTTATTTGTTTGTGCGACGTGTAGCTGGACGTATATGATGCTTGTTAGTCTGCCTGTTGGTTCCGTTGTTGTATACTGTGTTCTCAAATGAGAGCGTGGTATTGGATTTACCAAGGTTTACATGGCGAGTGTCGTCGATGAAGCAGAGGACGCTTACTCTTCCGGAACACCTACTCTGATTCTCCTTGTACTTTTTTTCAGGAGCTTCTGTATAAATGTTTCTGTCGTTCATATTTTGCCCTGGTTTATGTAATTTGAGTTTGAAATATGATTATGTTGCCATGTTGGTTTTTCTTGATGCTTTTTGACGACTTCATTGATGTTTTTGGCTAAGGAAGAGTACGTATTTCGACTGACGGGTTGGTTTTGTTGACGTCTTTAAGTTTCGGCTGTACTTTAGAGGGTATACATCCCGTTTTACAACGGTATATGACTTGTTTGGAGTGTGTCTTGGCGTGTATTGATGGTATTTTGCATGAAAAAGCATACAATTATTGCAGATTAAAGATTAACTTTTTCTACTTGTCAAATTTACATTTTTCTCTTACAAAAATTCTTCGGTATTCCTGTTTTGAAAAGAAAGTATATTAAAGAAAAATACAAATTATAATAACTTCTATTATTTCTAATTGCTGTTCTTGTTTGCTGTTTATCCACGTACACTCGCAAACCAAAAGCAGTACGTCTAATAAAATCACACCAGTCGTACTACGTCATCTAAATATCCAACCAATCGTAGTACATCAACTAAATTGCAGTGTGTGACGCTATCGGTTTGTTTACCTATCAATACAGCAAAATGGCGTGTTTCAGGGTGTACATTGTTGGTATTTTGCATGCAAAAACGTTATTTTTACATTTGTTTCTCAAAATATTTTTATTTTGCTGACAAAAACGTATAATTGTTACATTTCTTTAAATTATCAAATACCCATGTGCAAAATTTACATTTTTTACGTACAAAATAAGTTTTGTTATCGCTATTTTCTTGAGAAGCACTGGATGGATATTTCTTAAATTGCATATGTAGGTTTCCCTTGGTCCCTAGTTGTGTTTGTCCCTTTGATTTTTGGATAGATAAAAAAAACAAAATGACTGACAGGCAACCATTTTAGATTTTGAATTAACAATGTTTTTATCGCTGTGTCTTGAGAAGTACTTGATTGATAATTCTTAAATTTCATATGTAGGTTTTCCTTAGTCCCTATTTGTGCCAATTTGATTTTGGGAGTGTTCAGAAAAAAGAAAATGGCCCACCAGCGGCCATCTTGGATTTTGACTTCGGAGGTTTGTTATCATTATCTCTTGAGAACTACACTATAGGTTCCTTTATGTCCTTAGTTGTTACTGTTTGAGTTTGGGACTGATCGGAAAACCAAATGGTCGACGGGCAGCCATTTTGGATTTTGCGTAGTATATATTGTTATGGTTATTTCTTTAGAAGTACTAAATTGATACATCTCAAATTTCATACGTATGTTCCCTTTGGTCTCTCTTTGTGCTCCATGGATGTAACAAGGCAATGAAAAGGCAGATCGTGCCGCGAAGGACGCTATATCGCTACCACCCGTTGTTTTTTAACTTCATTTTACCGATTTTAAACCATTTATTAAACAAATTTTAAAAGCTCAGTGGCAGGAGGAATGGAATACACATACCAATAACAAATTGCGCTCCGTTAAACCAGTTATCGGTGAATGGTCTCCAGGCTATAGAGACAACCAAGTTGTCCTTGCCCGTCTTCGGATGGGTCATACATACCTTACGCATTTATATATGTTGAAAGGCAAAGATAATCCTCAGCTGTGATGAGCCATTCACCATTAAACATTTTTTATTGGACTGCATTGATCTTCTGTCAACTTGATAATGTTCTTATCGTAACATTACATGTCTAAAAACCCTTTTTTAAACCGTTGAGATTTGTAAAATTCTACACTACCTGAAAGATATTGGTTTATATAATAGACTATGACGTACCATTTTAATGTTTTGTGTTAACATACCCATTTAAGATTTTAGCATTTGTGTTTTACCTCTTGATTGTTCCATGTTATTTCCTTTTGAATCGCTGCCAGTTTATGGCATTAATGACATTTCATACGTTGACGGGCCGTTAAGAATGCAATGATAAAGATAAAAATCCATCACAAAGAAACACGATGTTTTACATAACACTAAATAGTCACAGTTCGATGGAATTTATCCCCAATAAAAAAACTTTGACCACTTAACGGCTGGCTTACGTATCGTCGTGAGCGAAAGATTAGCGAAATTGTTAGGTGCCCAGCAGGTGTTCAGAAGGAACAATTATAGGGAATTAAATGTCAGACAGGGAGTCTATTCCATCTGCGTCTGTTGTCTGGTAGTAGAACTTCAAGTGGTAGGTGACACGAGAGACCCGTTGGATAGAAGATTTTCCAAAGGAGACAAACACGGTTACGTCATGAGTAAGAAATTTCAACCCATTCCTAACGTAGCTCTCCGTCAAAGACAATCAAGAAATTTATATAATGGCGAGAGACGGTACGGTTAACCCATTCATTTCGAGAGGTGAAAGTCACATAACATCTCTGAAGACGGTCGTTTGGTATACTCTGAATACTAAAAATCTGTATAGGAAGTAAAATTTCAAAAATACCAAAATACAGAAATACTTTCGGGTGTTTAGGAAAAAAACTACTTTCAATGAAATGAAAGAAACAATAGCGATGGCAGCCTATTCGGTAGATATTACTTAAATCAAGCCGAAAATGGAGTTGACGTCTTTAGCGGAAATTGAATATAGCGAGAACACTCGATTAAGAGGTATCTTTAAAGGTTTATTCAAATCGGCCGCCCCTCTAATAAGATCTGAAATGAAAGTCGTGACGGCCATGTAGAAGAGTGGTGTTAAGGCTTTAGGCAAACAGGCATTAAGAACTAGTATGAAATTCGCCGACGATGTGTTGAGTAGTAAAGATATTTAAACGTCGACCAGAAAGAAAAAAATGTATAGGCATCATTTGCAAGGGGAATATCCTTAATGATTTGCTTCACCAACGATTTGAAGCAAATTTGATATAAACTTGAAAAAAATGTTTTAGTCCATTCTAATTCGTGCGAGTGCACGAAATGAGGATTAGGTCTGTTTGTCGTACCTCCCACTCAAACCAGTGTAGAAGAGGGCTATTTACATTAAACAGGATCGAAAACTGCAGTAAAAGATGGTGGATCTCACGCATTTAACATTTCTGGATCCGACGAAGACTATCTAGACTTGGAAAACACCTTAAATGGTCATACAAGACACATACATGAACGTGAGGAAAGTGAAACCTAGTTCATGGTTAGATAGGCACATTCGAAAGCGTTAGAATTGACGCTCGTAAATACCCCAGAATCGACATGAAAGCTGCTTACGTTCCGATGGGGAACTTTGACTTCGTAACGACAATCTATTTATAGAACAGATGACAAAGAGTTTGGTCATGGGCTGCAAAGACAGCGATGCCTATAGCGAAGGGCCATTCACTTTCAAACATTACAGAATCAATCATGTCGTCTTGAACATGGATAGCGAACAGGTTACTTCGAAACATTACATAAGAATCTACAAAAGTTTATTCAGTAGAATCGGCATAATTTTCCACGACGAGTTTAATAATACCTCGAGGAAAGAATACAGCAATGGCTATACTTTGTTTGGATTCGACCTGATGCCCGATGTTTCCGAATAAGGCACATTTCATCTTATAAAGAGAGGAAATCTGTTTATGGAAATTTATTTCGGTGAAGCCTTGACCCAAACCATCAACGTGATCGTGTATGCCGCATTCGACAACATCGAAGCAATCGACAGGTTTAATTTGATTTCAGTTACTAAAAATTTGATACTTTAGACATAAAAATAACATATTTTTAAATGTGTCTATGCCAGGTTGCCTCGTGTAAAAAGGATTGCCGTATACATATACGAAGAAAGTGGAGAGTATTACGATCCGTTTGGATTACCTTCCTTCCACGACGCGTTTGTTAAATTTTTAAACAAACCGTGGATAACGTGGGCTCATATCCCGATTCGGATACAACATCTATATTGTGTGACTAGCATTATATCTTATTATTATCTTATTTGGTGCACAGAGAAAGAGGAATATCGATGTATTAACGAAAATTCTTAGAAATGCAAATGTTTTCCTTCAAACTCTGATAGGTGGTAAAGGGAAATAACAGTAAAAACAAAAAGAAAAATCCAACATATTCTATTAGACCATAAAATTGCAGCTGGCAGCAATGAGTCGACTGGTCATCGATGATACTCTTTTTATACTGGTTCTTTATAGTTTCCTAACAATTCGGGGTACCCGTAGCCATCATTAGAATATTTTTGAATACCGGAAAAGTTCAAATTAAACATTCTGAGGCCAAAACCGTTTTTTTTTAAAGTAAAGTTTTGCAATTAAGAAATGAAAGATGTAAATATTTTTGTATGACAGAAATTGAAAAAAAAAGTTTTTGTCGGTGTAAAATAGTGATATTTTGTAAGTTTTTGCATGCAAATACCAACAGTGAAACTACAGCAGCAAACGTGTGACTTTCGTCTTCATTATCTATTTTGAAAAATAACAAAAATGTAGTTTTGTACGGGAAAATGTAAATTTTGTAAATAGAAAATGTGTTAATTTGAAATGTTGAAAAATCATGTTTTATTGTCAGTAAAATAGTAAAAAATGTAATAAAAAGCTATAAAAATATGTGTTTGCACGTAAAATACCAACAGTACACGCCTAAACACGCCATACAAGTTATATACCGTTGTAAAAAAGGATGTATACACTCTACGGTACAGCCGAAAACTTAACATCGAAATACATACATTACTATAGCCAAATACACCAATGACATTGTATCAATGACTTTGTCAAAATCAACCCATGAATGAACGTTCTTCACCAACTTAGATACAGATATGGTAACCAAAACGATGCCGTCATTAAACTCCGAAGGTGATATCGGATGGAAGGGGGAAGGCTTTGGTTTGGGGTTACTAAGGACGCCATCTTGAATCTAAGATGACGGAACTCCCTTAGCAACCCCTCCCTCATCGTCTAGTATTAATCATATATCCTTTAATCCACGGGTAAATCCATTGCCTCACGCGAGACACCTACATCTATATCCCAGGTTTATATCTAATACCTCACGTGTATATTTATTTATATTTATACGTATGCGGAATTGCTTGCACATTTATATTCTCTCGCGTGTATCTATGAAAGCGTGCGTTTAGTCATTTACATACGTCTCTGATCAACAACGTATAGAACTACTTCCTAGCTTGGACATTTGATAACTAGTGCATGTATCTATATCTGCATATGTGTCTACTTCACATGCACGTGTACATTTGTCATCTCACGTGTATAAACGTGAGTGAAAATTCAGGCACACATATACCCATTACTTAGCATAAAATGTTAACTCTTGTATATCATCAACTCATGTGAAGAAATATTACGTCATGTACCTATTCACTAACACAATTTCTTGGAATTCTCATGCAGCAATGTTACACCACCTTATAATTCACACATGATTGTTGAAATGATCGGTTGAATGCGTTTGATGTATGTTACACGTCAGGGAATAACTACAGACGGTTTCACCAGTGCATGACTGGGAGATGTTACTGACCCACCATGGAAATAAAAATGTGGCTTCACTGGATTGGAATGTTACTAACAGATTATACTAACGTTGCTACAGGCAGGATATTTTCTTTATAAAATATCTTTCAAGTTAAAATATCGACTACTCTATAAGTCCTATTATACTCATTTAGGATTTGAGGTTTATCGGTATGATGGGTAATCATTATATAGTGTAATTGAACAGATCGTTTTTATTTATATATCAATGCACATGAGTTTTCTAGCAAAATTGAAAGAATTCCGAAAAGAGATCGTAACAAATCTGAATGCCAAGTTGCAGTGAAAGGACTTTGGCAGATTCGATCATGCCAGTACATATATTGTTTGTCTCGATTGTCATTCCTTTGTTCAGTAATAATTTGGTGTCCTCTTATCAATTCTTCAGCGGATGGAAACACTAATCAAATATCACTTTTAGGTCATCTGGTGACCCATTGCGATTACCTTTGGCCTGCGTCGTGTGTCGTGAATGGTAAATATTTTTGACTTCTGGAAAACACCTGACCCCATATCAATGCATTTTTGTTCAAATTTTATGGTCAAATGTGCACCAGAATTCTAAATTGTATGGTCCCCACCAAGCAGGGACCTGAGGGGCGGGACCAAAAAGAGTCAATTTCAATAAAACTACTGAATATACATGTATGGTAGAATCTAACACTCTTCATGGAAGGAGAAGCCTTCAGGTGCTTTACTAATATTTTCTTTATTTCCTATTTGAAATAGATCAATGTTGGCTTGGCTAAACTTGTTAGTAGAGGATGACAGTTTGATGACTTGCGCATATTGATCCTTGCCGACCCCAAACGACAGATGTGCGGTGCAAAAAAGCGTCAAAAGTTAACTTTTTTATAGCAATATAAAGAAGAACCAATACCTATTCATTGTGGAATTGTCTTGACGTATTTTATCAAAATTATGAATTTCGTGCGCCCAAAGTCTCACAATTTCCCATGGGGAGGAGATAAACGCTACTATAGTTTATATTCTTATTTTTAAATGGAAACAGTTTAAACTTGATGAGAATTGATTATATAGGATGAATTTGACTGTTTGCTACTTTTTTTCCCTTTTGTTGTTTGCGTCTATTTTGATGTTGTTTACTAGGATTAATAGTAGTAGTCTTTAACATATATTATTCATTAAAATAGGTCACATTCTGGTAACAGAAAATGGTCATGCTTGATGTAAACTTAAATTTACCTGACTGTTTGTTTATTTTCCAATTTTTTATTGAAAGAAACGGAAATTTTAACATTCGTTCGGATAAAAATAATTCAACAGAAATTTAAACTTGCCAGAAGTACTTTAACTCTTCCTGTACCGGTGTCGAATATAGTCGACAAAAATGTGTTCTCGCTTCTACATGTCGACTAGTTGACAAAGTTATGAGCCCCCTCCTCCCCGTTGTCGACTACAGTCGGCAAACTATCTTGATATTATGTAAACGTCTATTATTGGAAAGTGCACACCCAGGAGTAATTGTGTGTTGCTATAGCAGTTCATTCCGTTCAGAAATGTGTTTCCTACTGCCGACAAAGATTGATTTTTTACAAGAAATCCTAGATGGCGGCCTTAGCAACCCCCTCCTCCAATAAGGCTTATCCGCAAACTGTACTAGAGAAATCCAAATCATAAGGGAAAATGTATGTTTATTATAAATGTATCGTAATGTATAATGTTTATTGATGTATATATATATATAATGTATTCCAGATGAAGGTTTACTGCAACCCGAAGATCCTCACTGTTTTAAGAAATGTATTCTGCTTGCTCATAGGGTCTCAAGGTTTCAACTCGGAAAAATGTGTGACCAAAGGTGTATCAAATTGTCCGCAATATATCTTATGTACCGAAGACGGAGACAACCACATTTATCCAGGGGTAAGAAAAATTCTGGAGCAGGAGTTGTACATTCCAAGGGGACTGACGAGGACGGCATCAATCACTATCACTGTACCGGCCAATCTGTCTGTTATAATATCAAAATCATACCTGTCATTCCAAGATGGCGCGTTAACTATGACAAAGAGAAAGTACAAACCTGAAAAACATTCAGGGGAGGTAAGTGGCTATGATCCAAATAATACCAATAAAAAATATGCAGATTTACATTTGGGTGTTGTCAATAAAGCTTATCTTTCTTTATTGTTTTCGGGAGTATGTTTCATTTGTGCATATTTTGTCCAGGATTAAATTCTAGTTAGAATCAAAGATCTGTTGAAATACCAGAGTTTACTTTGTGTTTTTGTCTAATTATGAATAATGTTGAAATGGAGTTAATTTAATAAGTTGATGTTTCACGAACTTTTTAATCATAATGTAATACTAGACGTTTGCTATAATTTCATTGAATTTGAGTTTGGATTATGGTTATGTTGACATGTTGGTATTTTCTTATTGTTTTCTCTTATGGTGATCAATTTCTTATCCTTTTTAAGTTGGTCCGCGTTGTTACTAATGCGGTGTACATATTTGGAGACATGAACTGCAATATTAATCAGACTGGAAATCCGTGTGCCCACTGTCTAGTGAAGTTAGCTGTAGAGTATCTGATGTTCGACATACAAGGAGTCTCTGATGGTGACACAAGCATGGTCAATATAGCTTTCATCTCAGATAACGAAACTATGGAAGTGCTACCAACGCTTGTGTTGAGAACGCTTCACGTAAGTCGAGATGTCGAAATGGCACCCTGCGTTTTATATGTTGCTGCTGTAAATTAGACGAAATTAGTGGTAGTTTATTTAGGTATTTCCGCCCTTAACAACGATATGACTTATCGTAACAAACCCGGTGTTCCATAGAGTATATCTCTATAAAGTAATAATTCGAATGAATACATTGTGCATGCAACAATCCCTATCCACGATAAGACATGTATATTAAGGTTATCTGAAAGTCAAAGAGACCAACATCGAAATCAAATTCTTTGTGCGATATCAAGCTGAACTTGCTTGATGCTCGTAATTTTGCATGTTGGATCCGTTGTTGTATACCTTGTTCTCATTTGAGAACTTGAAATTACTTACTTGGATTGACCAAATTTTATATGGCGAGTATCGTCGATGAAGCAGAAGGCGCTACAGGTAAAGAAAATCTATCTCAATAACATACCTATCTACCTCCATTGAATATCTATACTATAAAAATACGTTTGTAGCCTTCGCAAAATACTAACTATCCTAAGAAAACGCACATTTCCAAAACATGTTATGTTTATTGACTTCAACTTTCGTCTATTTCAGAATACTTCCAACAAGGTCAACTTACTTACAGATATTCCAGATGTGGTGTATTTTACAGCAGGTAGTGTGAAAACATTTCAACTGAATGCAATGTTTGGGAATCCGTTATCCACATACGATCTGATGTTAAAAAGTCCTGATGCACACCTCAGAATTGCTTCAGTCCGTGTACAGTCTGTAGGGGAGCACTTCGTGGATTTCATACCGATCCCGACAGGTCCTAGGCCGGATGACGGTTTATTTTGCTTGGACGGCCCAGACACTCGAACTCTGCATTTTGGCTACTTGCCTAACAAAGGTAAATAGAAAACTGTATAAAACTAGGATACTGTACAATCAAAGTACGTTGATGAGATCATCAGTGCCTTGTTTTTTATCACGCCAGCAAAGAACCATATCGTCTGGTTACCAATAAGCATCGAAGCGGTAAAGTTAGAGGTGTTCCGAAAAGCAAAATATTGCAAATATGTAGTCCTTCCTGGCCAATATAAATGCAATATTACAATTGAAAACACAGTATTGATAATAGATTGTAACGTTATGAGCTTTAGTCGGAAGGGAAATTTTTATGGTCATCATAATGATATCATAGAGAAAAATTGTATTACTTTCTGCGATATGAAGCTTGACGTGTATAATGCTCGTTAAATTGCTTGTTGGTTCTGTTGCTGTATATCCTGTTCTCATTTGAGAAAGTGATATTATTTACTTGCATTGACCAAGGTTTGCATGGTGGGTGTCGCCAATAAACCAGAAGACGACTGTTCTTCCGGAACACATTGTCTTATACGTGTAAATCACTATTTTGTTCATAACCTGCACTAGTTTCATCGAATTTGAATTTGAATTTTCGCTGCCTTTTTACCAATTAGTATCTATATATACCGCCATGGTATATGTTATAAGTACAATGCGTTTATATAGGCTGAGACATACTTTATAAGACAGTTTAACCACCATTGATCAAGATCGCATGTGATGAACATCCTGTACGATGTTAAATGAGGTAGCCACTAGGTAGTACAAAGATATCCGGTATGAAAACATCCTGTCTGTTTACGATGCTTTAACACAAGAATTACCCAGTTGTTTATTGTGCGTTAACACAGTAATAAAATTACCCATCTTCTTACGCAGGGATAACACAATAATCAGTTTTTCCTGCCCAGATTTTTACGGAGGGCCAACACAGTAGTAAACCTACCCAGCTGTTTATGGAGGGATAACACAGTAATCAAATTACCCTACCCAGCTGTTTACGGAGTGTTGACACAGTAATACAATTACCAAGATATTTATGTAGGGTTAACACCGTAATAAAATTACCCAGCTGTTCACGGAGTGTTGACACAGTAGTAACTTTACCCAGCTATCTTCGGAGGATTGGCACACTATTAAAATTACCCAGCTGTTCATGGAGTGTTGACACAGTAGTAACTTTACCCAGCTATCTTCGGAGGATTGGCACACTATTAAAATTACCCAGCTGTTTATGGAGGGTTTACACAGTAAAAGAACTTCCCAGATGTTTATGGATTGTTAACACAGCAATCAAATTACCAAGGTATTTACGGAGGTTTAACACAGTAATAGAATTACCCAGCTGTTAACGGAGTGTTGACACAATAGTAAATTTACCCAGCTATCTACGGAGGATTGACACACTATTAAAATTACCCAGCTGTATATGGAGGGTTGACACAGTAAAAGAATTTTCCTGATGTTTAATGAGTGTTAACACACTTATCAGAATAACCAGATATTTACATGAGATAAACAAATTTATCAAATTACCCAGCCTTTTTACGGACTGGTGACACATTAATTAAATTACCCAGCTATCTACGGAGCTGTTTACTGTAAAACGTAATGGCCATTTTCACCACATGTTATTAGATATCACACCCACATACAGATCACTTATTCAAACTGACCGACAGACAGACAGAATTATCACATCAAGTTTCATTCAGGTTTTTTTTTATCGTACGATAAATTTCAGTCAGTGCTGATATTTTTATATTTCAGGAGCTTATGCTAACACCAACATATCCGCTAATGCTGTAACAATAGAAGTTATCCTGGTGATGACTGATCAGGCGACTCCAGGCCAAATGTACTCTCTTGATGTAAGATTGGAAGTGGATTTTCTGGTAACAAACTTCACTACAAAATACTTCAACGCAACCGAAATAATACCTGTAAGTATACAACGTTTTATTTCTTGTCAAAGTTTTTCCCAATTCGTTTATCATCAAAGATTGTAAAAAAGACACACAAAACAATAGCACTTTTCAATACAAATTTAGATTATACAAATAAAAAAGGGAACAGCTCCTTTCAAGATAAATATTTCGATTGTACAAACGAAAAACAACACAAAGGTGGGGTCAACATATATGGGAATTTAACATTAGCATCGGCCACAACTTGGAATATCATAAGATGATTACCGTGAGCCCAGGCTCAGTTCCATCATGTTTATATACACTGAAGGTTTCTAGAAAGTTCTTTTCTAGACGATTCTAGACTAGCAGGTACTTAGTTTGTTTACATGTGTCTCTAGAAATTTCCGGAAACACCCAGGTAATTCTAATAACCGAGCTTTCTATATTTAGAAACTACACATATTGTGACAAACAATTATGAACAGGTTTTTATGTAAACAATTAATATGATACAAGGCATGTACACATGGCACCTATGAATTTGGGATTAATACACAACATTTATACATAACAATAGCGCCCTTCAATACAAATGTAATTTTTTGAAATGACACACAAGTGAATATTTTTTTTTTCATTTAGATTGTGAAAAAGACATGAGTAAATAACGCATTTCAAAGTAAATTTAAATTATACAAAACACGCACATTTCAATTGCAGAAAAGACAAACAAGAGGATAGCAATTTTCAATGCAAATTTTAAATTAGATTCAGTAGATACAACTTCTTAAGTATAATTAACCATACAACTGTTTTATTTGTTAACTCGTTAATGATAATAAATGTAAAATTCGTCTGAGGTAAATCCAAATAAGTAGAAATCAAGGTCAAGACTTGCTAGGAAGAGAACTATTCCCATAATTCTTTGAGATAAAAGTAATCATTTTCAACATGCAAACGTTTCAAAAGAACTACGACTACGTGTTTTGTCTGAGGCCACTACTCATATGATATAGAAAATGACATGGAGGTTAGTAAAACCTGGGCATTGAAATGTTACCAGCTTTACTTCCTATACAATCTCAATGGATTCTACAAAATAACACACAAGTGAATAGTAGGATATAGTAAAACATCATACATTCCTGTGTTAGAATGATGAACCATTTTTAAGGGAGGTTCAAAACAGTTTACGTGCAAAACAACAAAAACGTCGTTGTTTTTAATGATGATCGGAAAGAGAGCTTTAATCAGAGGTTGGTCCCTTCCAATAAAGAAATTGTTAATATATTTCGAGTTTTAACGATCAATGTGAACTGAATGATGGCAATTCAAGATAGCGAAAACTGACGAACTTGAAATCTGTCTTCTAAATAGAAAACAACATGACCCAGATGCGGTTAAGATAAATTACAAATTTACCGCACGAAGTACCATATATGACATAAATTGGTGCTACATGTATTTACATGCACTGCTGTAAAGTCCATCTACGTATGAAAAGTCAATTCTTATCTAATGGCCTTTACAGACAGGTTTTACTGAATGAGAAGTATATCTCTGCACCCTTATCTTTATCTTTGTAGGTATATTGATATATCTCAGCTTACTTCAGTGGTTTTTGTAGACAAGTTTAACTAATCAATACATCACTGCTTCTTCGACTGGTCTTTATAGACAGGTTTGACTGTATGATTAATTTTTTTTCAGGTTACGGATATACGCGTTGAGACGACTCAGAAGTCTCCATCATTACCAAAAAGTGGATCAGGAAGTGTGACATTAATTTGGGAGGTTCCGCCTTTTACATCCGGGTTATACAATCTGAAGGCATCAATACGGCTGTATACAGGTTCAGGAGTTGACGGAATGATGTTAACCTATATACGATTTCAAGTGGTGGGATCAAATCTCCCATGTATTTCTCAATCAACAGGCCTTAAAAATAAACGTCAATGTGATGTCCATATCTCAAACATACCCTACACTACTGGAATAGTAGATGCAAACAAGATTGGTGTAAGTTTTATCGTTCTTGTGCTTCCTGACATCGCGGAAGCATATTCAACCTATAAAATGAAAGTGGTATTGACCTTACCAGGAAGCAGTTCATCACAATCATTCCAATTCTTCTTCGACGTTACGGATCAGGAAATATTCGAGGTAAAGAATAAACTATTATCAAAAGGTTTAGATGTTATTTCAAAAGCGTATAGAAAATAATGTTCTCATGAAATATAGTTTTTCTGTTTCTTTTTTTTTTTATTTTTGCAATTATATTACATCTCCAAGATTCGGAAAATTCATACTTTCAAATACTACATTGGCTGATTAGGTGGCGCAGTGGTAGCACACTCGCCTTTCACCTAGGTGAATACCACGTTGGTGTTCACTGTGAACTCTGGTTTCCTCCTAGTATTAGATCCCTTATGCTTCTATGCGGGCCAACGAACCTGATAAACATAAGCTTAAAACTTATTTCTTAATTGTTGTAAAATGAATAAGTGTTTTAATATAGATAACCAGTAGAACACGTAGAACTGTTCAACGTTTAATGTTAGAGAATGTCGTTATATATTAACTTACGTATGCTGATTAAACAGTATTGTTATTTACTACAACTCTAGCTGCTATGAATACATGTTTTACATAAATAAGGCGGTGTCAGCCTTCGGCGAAAAACATCTATCTGAACTCTAATTCAATAAAACTACAACAACTTATGAACAAAAGAAAGATGTACACCACGAAGACCCTTGAATAAAGTACAGGGATAATAAGACCAGGTGTTACGGAAGAGTAAGCTTTTCTGCTTCATCGACGATTTTTGTTTTTACTTTGATGTACAGACATGTTTGATTGAATTATTTTAGCACATTATCTAACGCAAGTATGGTGCTTCTTCACGTTATAGATACCCGATAGTATTACACTCACGGAGGTATGTCCGTCCGTAACAGCCAGCACTAACCTAGAGCTAAGAATGCAAACTAAGCCTGATACATCTTACGGCCGTATGCTAGTGGAGATGCCAATGCCCACACAATCTGCCAGGCAGGCCTTCGTGTTGTGCGACTTTGGGAAAATAAGCAAGGGAAAGAGTGTGTCTTTTGGAGAGAACATAACAATTACAAGGTAGGAAAAGCTTAACTAATGCATACTATTTATTCTAATTCAGAACAAAACTAGCGGTTGGTTACTTACTTTGACATCACTTGCCATCCATAGCGTAGTTAGGTTGATGGTTCGATATCTTTAGGTTGATTTTTAATAATAGAAGTGAGCTTAAAGTTAAATCAATACGATAGCTCTCTGGACTCGGTATTGACAACTCAGTTCTTTAACATACTTTAGTGATATATATTCAAGTACAGAACTGTATTGTACAGCATTCATTTTCAATATTAATGACAGACATTCGTAGAAACGCATATTAATCATTAAGATGCGGACATTATAATTATATCGATGTCAAAACATTCACAAGAATTCAATTAGACACTATTTTATCGGTGGCTGTTTTGTTGTTTATCTTAACCATTTTCATTAAACTCGTCAGTCAGATCAGTATTACAATCTTGTTATGATATTGATTGCTCTAAAAGTGGAACTTAATGAAACTTGGATTTTTAAGGACTTCCGTATAGGTTTGACTAATATAAAACATTTCATTCCATTCTGGATACTACCATGTGAAAGAAGAAAGCCTTCAATGATGAGAGCTTTATTTTCCTAAAAAAAGTTGTCACTAGTAACATGTAGAGTGAAGCATATTTAAATAACTTTTACTGACATGTTTTTCGTTTAAAGCTGAGTTTGTTAAAGAGTTTTCAAGTTGCAGATGCTTTGTCCCTTGATAATTAGAGGCTGCTTTGATTTACCAAGATTAACGTTTCCGAAGTTGTCGATATTGTGCATGAAAACCATGATTTTGGGAAAACGTCCATATCCAGTAACTGCGACATATTAATACCGTTGCTTGGTGTAGTAGGGTTGTTGTTATATAGAAATGGCATGTTCACAATAAGAAAAATTCATCACGCTTATTTTGCAGCTTGATGAAAAGCTGTCAATGTTATTTTCCTCGCAGGAAAAGATCTTTGTAAGCGAAATCAAGGTTGCGGCCTTAGCAACTCCCACCAAAAGACCCTCCACCTCCCCCATCCTCGTTGGAACCTGTGATGCCATTATTTTTGTCTACGTATTGTATAGGAGAGTGTGATGTGTATTGTTGTATTTTGCATGCAAAGAAAAATTTGTACAGCTTTGTGACAAAATATTACTATTTTACTGATAAATAAAAGGTAAGCATTATAACATTTCTTCAAATAATCCCATTTTTATTGGCCAAATTCACATTTTCACCTGAGAAGTACATTTTTTTTCAAAATATAAAAATAACTTTTAATGGTGTCAGATATTGTCATTTGCTGCTGTTTGCTTTTTTTCTGTTTCGTGTTGTATGCTGCTGTTTTGCTGTTTTTTTTTACTGTTGTTTGTTGCGGTTTCGATGTTGTTTGATGCTAGTTGCTGTTATTTGCTGCTGCTGTTGTTTACTACTGGTATTTACATGTTGTTGTTAGTGACATTTTTTGGTATTAAACATTTTACGTATCTCTGTTACATTTTATACTGACAAAAAAATCTTACATTTCCAAGGTTGTTTACAATTGTTGAGAATATTAAGGCCGTGCATTAAGAAAAACTATTAGTATAATCCATTTTAAAAAAATATGCGTCATTTAACTATTTTGTCGAATTCCGTGACTACGATGCATGTCGCGGTTCGTTTTCTTTACAATTTTAACTTCAGGTTGCATCCTCAAAAGTAAAGATTGGATTTCTGCGATGATAAGTATTCAGAAGAAAAATGATTATAGGAATGTGTTAAATGACGTTGACCACGATAGTTATCGTTGATTATTGATTTTAGAAATATTTACTAAGGGCTTGTGTGAAGTACAAATGACAGATTCATTTCTGAAACAATTTAAAATGCTATTAGCACAGAAAAATGCATAAAGAAACAGTGTTTGTCATTCGGGGGGGCGGGGGTGTTAAAACGCAAGAAGATTTCCTGATTAAGATTATTCCAAGCACGTATAAGGTTTTACGGGTTCCTCTAGGTTGTTTGAAGGCATGAGAAATTAAGGTAAATATCAGATCAGTCGATTGGCTACAAACCCAGGACCTCTATAGCGTTCGAAGACAAGTGGGAAATTCTTTACGCGGCGTTGACTACATGTGGGATGCAGATTTGGCCGACGTGTCTGACATCAAGGAGCATAACGACGGCGTCATTGATAATTTTGTCCGGTATGCTCGGGTAAAGCCTCTTAAAATCAAGAGAGTCAACGCTGTTTTGGAAGCTTTCAGTATATGTCGAAAGCGAACCAGATCTGGTCACATCGGACAACGGAAATGTCTCTGCAAACGACTCTATAGATGTTGCTGGGAGGAAGATTCATTCAGTCACTAACACCCATAGCATTACCTTTAGGGACCAAAATTTTATGGCCTAACACTATCCCTAAATCCCCTAATTGTCGTTATCACGCCTCCTTTTTTCGAAAAGCCACAGAGGGATATTTAGCGTCCGGGTTTTGACAGTCCTTACACACCCCTTACTAGAAACTTCAATATGTTTGTAAAATCCTACAATATGTTTGGGGTTAGTGAAATACTAATAATCCGTTCAGTTCACATCGTTAACATGAAATATAATTTAGTTGTAACGCAGTGACTGTAAGGTAATCATTTTTACTATATCCTTTCCTAACATCTATAACACAGGTGAGAACAAGAATGAAAAACTCACGCAAAATTGATTCAGAGAATATTACTAATTCTCTACTTTTTCAGACGAGATGACGGAATGATCGAGAAAGTACACGTGGATTTTTGTCCTCTGACTAACACATTCATTGTAGATGCAAACGGAATTGCTGGTCAATTCGTCAAGATGAAAATGCGTGTGACTTATATCAATGACAGTTTACATGTCAATAATTCTCCACTGCTATTTGAAGCCAGGATCGTCAGTAACAACATAACAGTATGGAGAGGGAAAATACCAATACATCGACCAGCAATCGTAAGCATTCTAATATTGTCAAGCATAAGTAAGAACTATCACAGAGGAAAGAATAAAAAAGAGGTTTCACTAAATATTGATTTTCTTTTATTTCTTGTTTCATTTAAATTTTCAAGATCAACTTTTCATTCAATCGAAAAATGTTGAAAAACTCTCTTCTCTTCTCACTTTCGGGGATCCCCACGATAATCGTTTTTATGATATTTTGTCTTCGCATCGATTTATTCGCAGTAGAGTATATTGTTTTAATTTTGAGATTTTCATTTCAGGAGTATTATCCCGATTTTATAGTTCTGACAAAAATCACAAAAGCTGCTGACGTCAATCCACACAACCTTCAGTATCAGTACAGTCAAGATGGATCTTACTACCATCGCGAGGCAGTAGTGGTAAGTTTACTTATACTTGCATCCAGGGGGCATAGCGTTTTCAGGTATGATGTTGTACCTCTTACTATCATCGGAAAGCTCTAATTCCTGCTTTTGGAATATCTAAGATATTTCAGGCGTAGGAACATTGACAACAAAATATTCCAGGCATTGGAAAATAAACAACAGAATATTATTGTGTTAGAACATTGGCAACCAAATATTCACGGCGAGGGAATCACAACACAATATTTAAGATGTGGGAACATGAATATAATAAGAATTAAGGTTTGGGAATATTGACAACCAAATATTCTAGGCGTGCAAACAATGACATCAAAATATGTAAGGAGTGGGAACGTTGCCAACATATATCCAATGCGGTGGAATGGCAATAAAATATTCAATGCGTAGTCACATTATCAGTAAAATATATAAGACTTGGAAACATTGATAACAAAATATTGATGGCGTGGAAACATTAACATCACACTATTCAACAAAATTGACAACATGTCTAAAACAAGGGAATGACAAAGAAAGATACTTAAGACGTGAGAATTGACAACAATATATGCAGACGCGGAACAATTACACCAAATCTATTCAAGGTTGTGGAATCACAACAAAATATTTAAGGCATGTGAACAATGACAACAAAATATTCAAGGCAGGGGAACATTGACTACAAAATATTCAAGTATTCAAACATTGACAACAGAATATTAAGGGCGTGAAAACATTTACATCAAAATATTCAAGGCGGAATAACATTGATAACAAAATATAACAGGCGTTGGAATGTATCAGGCTTAGAAATATTGACAACAAAATATTAGAGGCGAGGGAAAATCGACAAAAAATACTGAAAGCGGGGGAATGACAACAAAATATACCAATGGTATGGGAACATCAACAACAAAATATCCCGTTGGTACTCTGAAAATAAAATGTGTGTGAAATTACAACATTTATAACAGATATGCATTGCAGTGGAACCTTGAAAACTAAATCCGTATACATATATATGTATATATCAATGTCGTGGAAATTCGGACATTTAAAGCAAAATATGTCTGACGTGGGGACATCATAGATAGTGAAAGACGTGTTCTGTAGGAGCTTTGAAAAGAGAAATTAACAGAGAAAAAGTCAACAACATCAATATATCTTATATCTATTCCGAGTAAATTATATTGCATTTTCGGTATCTTATTAATATCCTTGTTTATACAGTGGAATAATGGCAGTGATGTGTACAAGTTGGTGTTTCCTAAAGTCATCGCCTACTTCTCCTTTTCGGCAAGTCCCTGCAATGTAATATGTAACGTAACCGCTGTATGGTTACCACGTAAGTATAACTACATGAAATCAATAAATAATAAATGACGTCAAAATATAGATAAGAAATAAATCAAAAGATGTTACAAAATAGATAAGATAAATGGATAAACGACGTTACAATATAGATCAGATAAATAAAGTCATCAAATGACGTTACAATACAGATAAACAAAGTAGATTTACATCAAATGACGTCACAATACACATAGAAAAAAATAAACATATATAAAATATAAACATATTTTATTAATCATTGGTATCAAGGATAAGGATTTATGCAGCGTCTGTATGATCTGAATTCTCTTAATAACATTGAAACAATACACTAATGTAAACCAAAATGTCCTCTCAAAGATACGAACTCGCTCAAATCGACATCGAGTGATAGTGTATTGTAAAACCATGATCTTCCAGAGGAGGATTTATTTTCGGTAATTTTGGGGGCACTCGTTATCGACGATTTCATATAACAGCGAAAATTATAGTAGTTTTGTTAAACGGTATTTATCCTCGAAATCTGGAGTCAATGAAAAATACTGGTTGTCTGAAAACCACGATGATAACCCTCCACGAAAATAAATGATTTTACAGTAGACTTATAGAGTATACGCTCTAATATAAATGGAAAAAATGATCATAGAAGTACAGTTAAACATAGCTGACATGAAAACGGGTAAACTAAGAATTTAAACATACATAATATATATTTATGTTTCAGTGTTGGATTATGTTACCATTGTAAATGATGATCACAAGGTCATGTGGAGGATGTTGCCATATGTCCTAGACCAGGACTTAAACACGTGCTTTGATCTCCCCGTCCCAGGTGATTCCCCCTCAATGTTGTGGCTGAAGGTTAAAAACATGAGTCTGTTCGGTGTGACGTCACAGAAATTTGTAGTTCACGTCATAGGTGAAGGCATAGAGTGTACACGTATTGGACAAAAAAGTATACACGTAAGTTTTTGATTTAGTTACTATATTTACATTGAGTTCACGTCATATGTTTAGGTGTCAATATCTGCATTACAATCCTGCCGTAATACATTTTTACTGTCGAAATTTACATTGAATTCGCATCGTAATATGTTTTAGGTGCCAATATATGCATTAAATTCCTGTCGTAATACATTTTTATTGTCGAAATTTACATTACATTCACGTCTTTTAAGTGTCAAAATCTACATGGATACCACATTGAAATAGTGTTAGTAGCTTTGTAAATTTACGATATAAAGCTACAATTTGTGTAAATTGCTGTGGTTACAAATGAATGATCAAACAAGAAAAGAGTTGGATTGATGAAATACTTGTTTCTAATGCTGAGAATGATAAGAAAACAACAACATCCGTAAAATTATGTTGGTGGTATAAATATTATTTAATATTCTGTAAAGGTTATTTTTCATTCGTTCATAATTTGGTGGTTTTACCTTAAGATTGAAAAAATGGCGTTTTCACAAATGTCAAAACAGATTAATTTAAGTTGGGGAATTTAATCTTATTTGCTTATGAGAACTCTTCATCCACGTTTCAGTCTATGATATATAATGATTAGAAGTAGACATGTATTAATGAACTAGAGAATTTTGTGAGTAAATGACGACTTACCAAAGAAAATGATAAATAATTTTTGAAAACCACGAAATTTCAGCCTCACGAAAATATGTGATTATACAGTATTCTATGATAATTCTGTGAACCTATTCAATATGAGTTTCTTTCTCTCAAGACAACTGCAGCCTTAACAACACTGAGTGAATTTCTCTGTTAGTTATTTCTGTTAAACTTGTACACTATTTACCTTCAGGTCGGAACCTCCAAACCCGCAGGTAGTAATCTCTGCAGCATCGACTCCGATATAGAATTTTGTAAGATCATCTCTTATAATTCTTCTGCAACCATCACCTACTGTGATATAGAATGTGTTTGTAACAATTGTTCCAATGTTCATATTGTCATGCAAAGTGTGAACACGAAACCCTGGAGGCTATGTGAACTCACCATTGATGATGTAATATAATTATATCGAGAGGAATCCTGAACTGCATACTATACGATAACATGATATTTTTGTATAACACCAAACGGGATTGTACATATCAAAAGAACCTAATAAAGCACTTAAAACATCTGATAACAAAGACTTATTGAGTATTCCAAACAGGATATACCCAATAGTATTGCTGGGATGTAAACATTATAACGGAGCCGAGGTACTAGTAAAGAGTAACGGAACACAGGCTCTGGTACAGAGTTATGGAGTCTAGATTCTACTAAAGCGAGCATACGTTAATGTATAAAGTAATGTAGCACAAGTTGTGGTATAGAGTAACGGAGTACACATTCTGGTATTGTGTAATGAAGCATAAATCCTGGAATATATTAATGAAGCATAATTTCTTGAATGAAGCAATGGGGTATAAATTCTGGTATAGAGTAATAATTATGTTATATAGTAATGGAGCATAAATTCTGTTATATACTAATGGAGTATAAGTTCTGATATAGAGTAATGGAGCATAAATTCTGCTATAGAGCAATGAAGCATACATTCTTTTATGTACTAATTGAGTATAAGTTGTGATATAGAGTAATTGAGCATAAATTCTGGTATAGAGTAATGAAGCATAAATTCTGGTATAGAGTAATGAAGCATAAATTCTGGTATAGAGTAATGGAGCATAAGTTCTAGTACAGAGTAATGGATCATAAATTCCACTATATAATTATAGAGCATAACTTCTAGTATATAGTAATTGAGCATAAGTTATAGTATAGAGTAATGAATAAGATATTGTTGTATATACAGATTATACAGAACACTACATAGACAATAATTGTGAGTAATGAAAGCTAGGCTCTATCGTATTATCGTAGTTAGTGATTAAACATGAACACTATTAGAAATATTAATATTCTTCCGTATCATCTACCGGGGCGACATTGAAGAGACCAAATGTTTCGCTATTGATAACCCTTCTCGTGTGACCCTGCCTATTGGTTGGAGACAGAAATGACATTTTACAAAACAGAGGAATTTCATCCCGAGGGATTTTATTTCTGCCATCCATTTCACACCGTCGTATATATATTTTTCTATTTTAGTATATACTTTCTTTTGCTTTCAAACCAGAATATATCCCGAATTCTTATATAACTTGCATTGCCTTTTCAAATCGCGATTTCTATGATATCGTTTTGTGTCATCTGCGTGACGTCTGTTGTTCTGAAATAAAACTTATATTCATAGCTAGCATACCTATCGCCATTATACAAACTAAGAAGAAAAGAGCCTTTCGAATTCCCTTGAGAGTGTTTACTTACTCATAGGCGAGTTGTTATATTAAATCGTCAGACATGCCCTGTGTCTTATATTGTATGTATATCTACTATTTTATTTGATATATAGATATATATAATCACGGTTGGTGATTTTAAAATTCTCGTATCTATGATTACATACATCATCGAGATCCGATAATTAATGGCGATTTTTTAAACACTCAGTTTATACGCATTTAACTTCAGATTGTGAAGAGCTTTTTAATCCACAATATCCAAATATGAGGAATCTGAATAAAGTCGATTTATACATAGGATGATACAAGAATATTTGTAACTTCCTATACTGCTCCGTAAGAGGTTGAGTCACAAATACTTAGTTTACCGCCCCACCCCCGCCCACCATCACCCCCTGAATAACCAGTCTTTCAGTGGCGAGGTCTCGTTGTAGTAGCTGGTTATTATCTCAATATACAACACACTAGAGGCCTTTAGCATGCCGCCGACAACAAATGTGTTCAAGTGGATCCGGCATTGACACAACCACAATACAGGCTGGTCTGTTTCTTGCTTTCTGGGAAACACAGCAGCATTAGATTTAAGTGGTAGGTGAAATATTCATCGTTAAAAATATTATCGATGCACTTGAACATTTAGACATATAAATAGCTCCAGTCACTATTTGTAGTTCTCAAAACGATTAATAAATGATAAAACTCAGATAAAAATTGGTCTTTATTCTGCCAGTGGTAGACGGCAGAGTCATCGGCTGATAAAACACGTCTCCGGTAAACAAGTAAACAAATATCCATGACAACCCAGAACAATAATTCACCATATGGTGAAAAATCCTATTGTTATTATTATGTTTCTTAGTATTATTACAAGCCAACCAGAGATAACTATTTATATATTAGTATATTTTAAATGTTGCTGTTTCTATTCAATAAATGTTACTTTCTTAAAGTATTCCAATATTGGCCAAAGGGGTGGGTGAAACAGCGTTGGTGGTGAAACAAAAGAACTTAATTAATATTATATTATAATCTATGGTGTTCATCATCTGTTCCTTTCTCAATTACCACCTGGTATTATCTTCTAAAAACAAATAAGCGCAATTATTTTCCAGCTTCAAATGTTGTGTTTTTCCCTACGGAATATAACACATGATAAACAAAGTTATTATTAAAATGGGTATTTGAGTTAGCTTCAAATGTAAATCTACCATATTTCTGCTTATTATTTGTTTTTCTATAAACAACATCAATAAACGTTATACATTATTTTTTTACCAAGAAGTGAACTTATTATTACCTTACAAAAATGGTTTGAGTTATCCACCTTGACAAAAATATATTAATGTTATTATGATCTCATTGGTGCAAATACGATAACCAGTGTTATTTATATAGAATAAAATAACATTTCAAAATTAACAATAAATAGTGACCATTTGTGATATGCAAAATTTTAAATGCCTAGAAATATTAAAAGACATAACATTAACTGAAATAAGAGTAAAATCAAAGAAAACAACACGTTGTCTATGAAAATTGCACTATCTGCATGACTTCATTAAAATCAACATTTAAAAATCAGTAAGATAAAATATATCTGTTAACAATGTTCTACTGTTCATAGCTGCTGAATTATCTCCCGTTTCCATGTATAATTCTGAAATCAACAAAGGGCAATAACAATAACTCTTCCACTGATTAACACATTAGAATGCTACAAAGAGAACGTGTAAATGCTAAGAAAACACTGTTTTAGAGAAAATTTGATTTGTATAAATAGGGAGTTACATATAACTTTAAAACAATCCCAAACTGAAATTGTCAATTTGTTTTAAAGAACCACACTATTGAATACAAACCACCGATTCACAAGGGAAAAACATCACAGTTTCCTAATTGGAATGATAGAAGAATGAAAAGCACTATAAATATATATTGATATTTTTAGATAAATCACTACATTTTATTATGATAGTGCTAAAATGCTTCAATAATACCATGATGCTTCAGCCATGAGACAACCTATAAACATCCCGTCGATATCTGGACAACCAATGGAAATTAAACATGGAAAGTATATGTGCATGATGCAGGATTTGCTGATTTTCAAAACAATACTTTTGAACAAAGATTTTGATGCTGTATCATGTAATAATGAAACATGCTTTGTCTTCAATTTCTTCACAAATTAATATGAAAGAATACTCGAATGCACACCATGTTTTGCCTAAAAAGGTATGAAAATATTGGTGATATGACATATGTGTTCTATCTTTTGCCATATAAGATATTGTGAAACTGACGGTATGACATGTTTACAACCTTTTGCATGTAAGGTATTGTGATATTTGTGACACGACATATGTATTCCATCTTTTGCCATATAAGGTATAGTGATATTTGTATGTGACATGTGTAGCCCATCTTTTGCCATATAAGGTGTAGTCCATCTTTTGCCATATAAGGTATAGTGATATTTGTATGTGACATATGTAGTCCATCTTTTGCCATATAAGGTATAGTGATATTTGTATGTGACATATGTAGTCCATCCTTTGCCATATAAGGTATAGTGATATTTGTATGTGACATATGTAGTCCATCTTTTGCTCGATAAGGTTTAGTAAACTATGCTCAACAAATCACTTTTCTCTCCATGTCTGACGTATTTTGTAGTGATTTTTTATGTATAGTCACTCTTTTGATTTGATTTTGAATTGTGAAAATGATCAAAATCAATAATATTTTGACTGTGATCATTGGAATAACGTAATTATATAACGTTCAACCGGGAATCGCGAATCTGGGACCGAGTCAAGGGTCCAGGATGGTAGTCAGCTGTGTATAACATTTTCACATGTATGTAGTCTCTTTGCATTACGGGCACAAAGTTTGACATACTGATGCTGTTGTAAGTTATTAAAACATGGTTATTGTTTGTGTGTATCAAATTTTTGTGGACATGTCTTGATCTTGTAACGTCACCTTGTTGTCTGACAGCGCTAGCACGGGCATTCCTCACGTTCGTAGTTTACCGGTCAAAGGGCAACTTATGGCGTAAACATCAGTATATTCCATGATTGAAACGAAACAAGCCATTTTCTATGCCAGAGTGATGATTTTGAGCATAAAAGGAACTATAATTTAAGATGTGTTATGAATTCCTTTCTAAGCAACTTCTCATTTACGCCACTTCGCTTTGCTGTCAGTTATCTCCCTTATACCAGTATTTTCGAGTCTTTAACTTTGCAATACAGAATATTTCAAACGCGCAAATGTTCTTGTGCATGACTCCGCATTTTGAATAAAAGGGGACAAGTGACAAACAGAGGTCGTAGAAGTTTTGGAATTCAAAAGCAATTATTTTGGCGAGTAAACCTGGTACAGTGTCCCCTTGTGATCCGATCATCCGGTTAAGCCATGGTGTATTCACTTCAGTTGTTTAGTCGCTGGTCATTAACAGAAAAATTGGTATTATTATATAAATACTTATTTGATTATTCTTCTTCCGAAATCTATGGGCTCCAATTCTTTTGATTGGTATTAGTAACGTTTATATTTTTTATATGTTGTAGATACGTGCCTAAATGTGTCAAAGTCATTTTTTGTAAATACGTCAAGATTCCAATATGGCCACCATAACGTTATTTAATAAATACTTTAAAATAACCATATCTCGAACATCGTCGATTGAACAGAGTTCGTTCGATTATATTATTTGTAGATTATCTAACTTTCACTCATTACGTATTAATACAAAATACATCAAATAAAAAAATCTCACTATTGGGTCAAAGGTCACAAATTCACAAATATCAAATTTTTCTCGTTATTTGTTTCTTTTTTTAAAAAAATCGTTTTATTGCATAACGCATATCATTCCGAAAATCTCCTTTGATCAGTTGAAATGCCGACAAATTGGTAAAACTTGTTATTATTCCTATATCTATTACTAATATTTCACTCAATTTTATTGAAAATGTTTCCCCAGATGTCTTTTGCCATTTAGGAACATTTTCAACTTCATCAGAAAAACAATATGGCTGCGATGATGTCATATCTTATTTGCCTCTAATTGCAATATCCTATTGATTATTAAATGTATTTGATTCATCTATGAATATGTTATGTAAATATAAAAAGAAATAAAAGTTCTCAGGAAATATTTTTTTTTTATAAATTGCCAACTCCCTGTTTTCGGTAAGGTTAAAGCTTAAATTTGAAATTCTATGAAACAGACTTAAAATATAATGTAATACAGAAAATATTTTTAATTTAAAAATATCAATATATTTACTATAAAGTTTGTTAATATCAATTGCCTTGACCCATTTTTAAGATCACAGGAATAAATTATTACATTATTTTAAATAGTAATTTCTCAATATCCAAGAGGTAAGCGGTGATGAAAAATTGTCAGTGGCATACCGTGATCGATTGCTATACATGTCGGAAAATTCAAGTTCCGGTTCTCGGTAGGTGTCAAAATTGAAAATTTCTCTTTGGAGTATCAAAGTTTGAAAAACTTCCACAAGGTCTAGAGTCTTGAGTTTCAAATTTAAGAGGCCCTGGTCATTGGCTATCAAGTTTGATGATACCATGGCATTGACTTACTACAGAGGGGTAATTATGAAACAATATAGTTTTCTCAACACTCAAGAAACACATGATGATGAATTTTTGTCAGTAGCATACTTTGATGAATTGCTATTGAATGTATTGATAAAATCATGTCTGAAATTCCAACTTCCGGTTCTCGAAAGGGGTCAATGTTGAAAATTGCTGTCTGGGGTAAAACACTTTGAAAATCTTCCTCTCAAGTTCCACAAGGTCTAGACTACCTTTATATCATATTTAGGAAGCTCTGGTCATTGGATATAAAGTTTCTTGATATTTCAAATGATATCTTTTGATCGGATAATGTCACAAAATCATGGGAAAAGGCAACCATGATTCCTATCCCCAAACAGGCTAAAGATACAACAGATCCCTCCAGATACTACCCAATATCACGAGTTGCGTTTGTAAAATTCTAGAGCGGATGATAAATTCAAGATTAATTTTGTATCTGGAATCAAATCACATAATATCACCCCTACAAAGAGGTTTTAGATGTAAGCGAGGTACCAGCGATCATTTAATTAGACTTTACGTATTTGTGCGTGGAGCTTTTCTAAAGAAGGAGCCCTTGGTTGATGATTTCTTCGATTTGGAAAAGGCTTACGACACAACGTGGAAATACGGCATAATGAAAGATCTGCTCGATATAAGTATTAAAGGTAATCTACCAATTTTTATTTCAAATTTTCAATCAGATAGAGTATTTTAAGTCCGGAATGGAACGACCTTTTCCGATGATCATCAGCAGGAAATGGGTGTACCACAAGGCAGCATTCTCACGGTTACACTTTTTGGACTTTAAATTAACAATATTGTCAAAACATTATCCTATTCAATGGAGAGCGTTCTTTATGTTGATGACTGCATTATACGCAATCGATCTAAGCATATACCATCGAAAGACAACTACAACAATGTTTCAATCGACTTAAAATTTGGGCAGATGAAAATGGACTAACATTTTCACAATTAAAAACAGTTTGTATGCATATTTGTCAAATTCGAAAACAACACGACGATCCAATTCTATTTTTTGTGGTGTACCCATTCGGTTGGTGAGAAAATAAATTTCTTTGGTGTAATATTTGACAGGAAATTGTTATTCAATCCACATATGAAATATCTTCAAGCCAAATGCCTTAAGGCAAAGAATACTCTTAAGGTGATGTCCCACACTGCTAATAGAAAAGTATTGCTAAGACTCTTATTATATCAAAATAAGACTACGGTTCCATGGTGTATGGATCTGCTAGACCTTCATATCTCAAATCATTCGACATTGTTCATCACCAGGGTTTGAAGCTCGCTCTATGAGCTTTTAAGACCACTCCTACAGCAAGCCTCTATGTAGAGGCTAACGAACCATCATTACATAGCCATCGAAATAAATTGGCTTTGCAATACACCATTCAGCTAAAGTAAAATCCTTCAAATCCTGCTTTTTCACTTATATTTGATCCCAATTATAAAACCTTGTTTCAAAACAAACCAAAGACCATTCCACCATTCTGTATTCGGATTTCCGTTCTTTTACAAAACACAAATAATGATATCCACCGCATTCAGTGATTTGAAACTAGAGAAATTCCATGCTGGCTCTGGAATTCACCTAAAATTTCCTTTCCTTTCATGAAATGGTTAAATCAGACACTGACAGGTGCACATTTTGTTCATTCTTCTCGAAATTACAGTTAAAATATAAAACTTTTCTTCATTTATAAACTTATAGTTCAAAAGATAATGATAAGGTTGCCGCAGCCATGGTTTCACAAGATGAAGCGTCTGGATGCCGGTCACCGAACAACGCCTCTACATTCTCGGCGGAAGCGCGAGCCATCTATTCAGACTCTCTTTCAATACTACAAAGTCTTAACAATAAAAAGATATCGAAAATATTTTCATCCGTTATACATTAATACTATATCGTGAACATGTCTTTAACTTCCGCATTGCTTTTTGCTGGGTTCCTGGGCACATGGGAATACCAAGCAATGAAAAAAACATATTGTGCCCCCAAAGGAAGCTTTATCGTTACCACTTGTTGTTTTAAAACAACATTGTATTGATTTTAAACCATTTATGATAGTTTTTAACAGCTCAGTGACAGGAGGAATGGAATTAATATACCAAGAATAAAATGCATCGGTGAATGGTGTTCATGCTATAGAGACAACCACCGAGACGAAGTTGTCCTTGCCCGTCTTCAAGTGGGCTATACATACCTTACACATTCATATATGTTGAAAGGCGAAGATAACCCTCGGTGTATATGATCTAATGAGCCATTCAGCGGGGTTTTTTTTGCTGCATTGACCTTTATTTAAAAGATATTTTAATCTTTTGCGATGATATAACAATTTAAGATTTTTTGGCATTTGTCTTTTAACTTTTAGTTTGTTTTGATGTTATTTCCTTTTTGGATCGCTGTGTGTTTAACCGGTTGATGGCCTCAATGACCTTTTATGTGTTGACAAGCAGTTAGGAATGTAATAATAATTGAGGAAAATACCTCATATACAGCCTGGCCCCTGTCTCTAGAATATACCCCACAAATAGACTGACCCGTGTCTCTAGAATATACTTCACAAATAGACTGTCCCCTGTCTCTAGAATATACCCCACAAATAGACTGACCCGTGTCTCTAGAATATACTTCACAAATAGACTGGCCCCTGTCTCTAGAATATACCCCACAGATAGACTGACCCCTGTCTCTAGAATATACCCCACAGATAGACTGACCCCTGTCTCTAGAATATACCTCACATATAGACTGACCCCTGTCTCAAGAATATACCTCACAGATAGACCCACCCCTGTCTCTAGAATATACCCCACAGATAGACTGACCCCTGTCTCTAGAATATACCTCACATATAGACTGACCCCTGTCTCAAGAATATACCTCACAAATAGACTGACCCCTGTCTCTAGAATAAACTTTACATAAAGACTGATCCCTGTCCCTAGAATATACCTCACAGATAGACTGACCCCTGTCTCTATAATATACCTCACAGATACACTGACCACTGTCTCTATAATATACCCCACAAATAGACTGACCCCTGTCTCTATAATATACCTCACAGATAGACTGACCACTGTCTCTATAATATACCCCACAAATAGACTGACCCCTGTCTCTATAATATACCTCACAGATAGACTGACCCCTGTCTCTAGAATATACCCCACAGATAGACTGATCCCTGTCTCTATAATATACCCCACAGATAGACTGGCCCCTGTCTCTAGAATATACCCCACAGATAGACTGATCCCTGTCTCTAGAATATACCTCACAGATAGACCCACCCCTGTCTCTAGAATAAACTCCACAGATAGACTGAACCCTGTCTCTAGAATATACTCCACAGATAGACTGAACCCTGTCTCTAGAATATACTCCACAGATAGACTGACCCCTGTCTCTAGAATATACCCCCGATTCCTCAGCATTTTGTATAATGGATTATATTTTGTTTGTAAATATCACGAACTGTAAGGATTTTATATACATACCAGAAATGGAAATAAAAGACATGACCGACTGTTCTACATCAGCTACTTATCTCGACATCAGCTACTTATCTCGACATCAGCTACTTATCTCGACATCAGCTACTGATCTTGACATCAGCTACTTATCTCGACATCAGCTACTGATCTCGACATAAGCTACTTATCTCGACATCAGTTATTTATCTAAACATCAGCTACTTATCTCGACATCGGCTACTGATCTCGACATAAGCTACTTATCTCGACATCAGCTACTTATCTCGACATCAACTACTTATCTCGACATCGGTTATTTATCTAAACATCAGCTACTTATCTCGACATCGGCTATTTATCTAAACATCAGCTACTTATCTCGACACCGGCTATTTATCTAAACATCAGCTTCTTATCTCGACACCGGCTATTTATCTAAACATCAGCTACTTATCTCGACATTAGTTACTTATCTTGATCTTTCGATATCGATATGGACAAGGATAGCTATTCATGGCTTCACTGTTATCATTGATTCTTGTTTTTATTTCGGGATAATAACATTCTGCTACCCTTGCCTACATTGTTGCTTTTGTTGTACATATGATGTTTATTGTTTTTTAATCAAAATTCAGATAATTGCATTTGTTGTTGCAGAACAATGTAAACAGTAAATAGAGAATTTTATATGTGCACCGACTTAATAGAGGATTTTAATAAACGAGTTCAGTAATTTGATATGTCATGATTCTTAAGACGAGTGACGTCAAATTATTTTACGAGTTTGATGAATTTCATAATACATGTACGCCGGCACGAATGTAAGATTCTATTCATCGTGTAACCCTTATTTCGGGAAAAATAGACTGAAACTATTTTACACACTTCGACGCGGATAGCACGTTTTTCACTACCGAGACAATCGTATGATGTCATCCGGACGTGGCTTATATATGACGCCACAATAGCGTTCTTTAATTGTATCATGATATCTATGAATTTGTCATATAACAGAACACAGCAGACCAGTCATGTGATCGAAGAAAATTATACATACTTATAATTTGCAATTAAATAAGGAAGAATATTTAAATGTTCCGACCGGAAGAGCTTTAGGAACTTCAGTTATGGTGTCGATATTCTAGCACATGATGAAGGATATTCTAAAAATAACTCTGGTTTAATGTAAGGAAGATGTAATAGCTTTAGGATTGACAGCAATGATATCGGAAGCCCAGCGCATGAAGTAGGAAATTCTAAAAATAACCTTTGGTTATGGATATAGATTAATTAATATGTCTGATTTAATGTAGTGAAGATGTATTGCACTCCGGTGTCAGTTCAAAATAGTCCGCACGCCTCTCTTGATAGAGTTTGTATTAAGATAAACATATAGTCGTATGCTAGCTATCCTCTCTTGATCAATCTCAGAGTTAATGGTAAAGCGTTAAGCTTGACAGTTGAGGGTGCCGGAAATGCTCTGAACTAACTTGTTTTTGTTTTGTTAGATAGCTGAATCTATCAAAATTTATCTCAAAACTTGTTAATTTTAGGATCTTTTGCCAAGACAGCATTAGACAAACACGAAATCCATTCTCACAAGATATCTCTTTTCTTTAATGACGTAAAATAACAGAACAAAGGAAACATTCAGTTTATCACATTTCCTCAGTCATACATGTAGCACATAATCATACAAGTGATATTAACATATCTTTTCTGGATGAAAAAACAACAGCGATTTTTGTTTGTTCGTTTGTTTTGTTTTTTCTGGTTTGTTTTTTTGTTTGTTTCAGTATAGCTTACTTATTCGCTATTATTATTCGTTTTGTCTTTGACGCCAATAAGTTTGTGGAAGGTGAGGAGAAGAAATCGTATATTGAACATTTGTGTCAATATTTAATTATATGCATTTTCCTATCTTTACAAGAGACCCACAGATTCCCGTCCTTGTATGCGCCCAATGCCCACGGGCCATGCACCCCGTGGGTAACGTCCAGGAGACAGCGCAATCCCTGTCCGTCTACAGGCAAAATGTACACTTTGTTAGCGTCTTTCGATGACACGATCAGTGATCCGTGACGGTCAGAGGTCAAACGAGAAGGATTAAAAACTTCCTCTTCCGTGTCAAGGTCATCGCTATGATTTGCCCATGTGTACAAATGTTTACCTTTTTCACTAAGACACACAACTTTTGTATTGCCATCACGTATAAAAATTTTCCCGTTTTTGATACAGTGAACATTGTACGGGTCCAAAAACAATGGAGTCTTTTTATCTTCACGTGTTTGTACTTCACGTATAATTTGACCATTTTGACCAATTATCACGAGTTTGCTATGACTCGTTGTTCCAGGTAATGGCCGAATACAGACGAGGAGTCTTCCGTCTTCCGTCACGTCTATACCATAGGGCTGGTAACCCAGAAAATTCCCTGCTGCTGTTTGTTCACCATAGGGTGTTAGAGCATGCACCAACGAACTTCGGTCCACCGTTATAAACATTTTGTGTTTTCTGTTTAGGGCGAAATCCCAGATACAGTTATCATAGATCGGTGACCTGTTGAGCCGTTTCCCTGTCTTATCAATCAATGTTAAAAATGAATCACCCACTGTATTTATCCAAGCTTTGTTATCCTCTATCGGGACTATTTTTGACACTTCCCCGAGTTTTCGAGAGGTCGTGAACGTCGTTTGTATTTCTGGCGAACCGTAATAAGGCATGTTTCTGCTCACACTTCGGCTGTACACGTGTTCCACATGAGCGACATCCTCTTCCGGTTTAGGACTTTTGGATCTAGATCCACCACCAAATAAGTAATCAAATCGGAACTTGTCTAAGGTCACGTTACCGTTGTCAAGGATATCACCAGTAGGTTCTACGTCCTCAAAATGGTGGTGTCTCCGTCTTCGTTTATCTTCACCGAACACAGTCACGTAGTGTAGATTTTCCAGTGCCGAGTCACCAAAACTCGTGACTTTGGCAAGCGTTCCATCGGCATTCCGTAAATGTCTGTGACTTTGGCGTCCATGGTGCTCTTTTTCTCTCGCACCTCTAACCGGTTCCAGTTTGGTTTTAGATCTCTCACCAGTTATTTCCGTTGGCACCTCTAGATGATTGTGGTCCATGTTTGAGTCACGTGATCCAAAAGGGTAATGCTTTATGATCTGTAACAAGAAAATTCCAATATCATAACAAAATATCAAAGTTTAATGTAATATCGAATTAGATATAATCTAACGTAATATTTCATTGATCTATAATAACGTGTTAAGTATGGACACTACAACAGGAGACCAATTTGACAGATGTGTGATACCTTCTGTATCATTCCACCTCATGAAGTGTCTCTACTTACCGGTCTACAGATTGAGTAACACTGTCCCCATTCCATGTTAGTGCTCATTCTTACTTATGAACTCATTTTTATATTCATTTTTATTTATTTATTTATTGTTGAGCTTAAAACAACCATACTGTGACAAACTGATATTATTTCTCGTCATTTTTCAATCGTACGTTTTTGTTTAAGGTATGCTCCCATGTACTATACATTCGAAGTAAAATAAACATTCTTGTATCATATCCTTGTGAAGGACACTTTACCCTATTTTCTCTATATGGCATACCACGGGTCTCCCGTATGTTGTTCAGTTAGGTAGCCTTCATCTGCTAACCGGATCTCCTGCCTGCAAATGACCTGGATTGGTCAAGGGATGATAAGTTCGGCTAACAACAACCAAAATTACGAGGCAGATTTTACATACGTATTACTATTTTAATGATGCGGCGAGATACCCGTATACTTTATACTAGGAAGTATTGATTTCATTATACACTGTTTCGTAAGTAGATAGTGGCTTCCTATCACTATCGTCTGTCAAATGTTATAGCTTTGTCGTATCAAGTATTACACCGTGATAACTCCAGTTCTACCCGAGTTGTCGTTCTTTGAAAGTAAGGGGTGATAACTCTGTGTAACGGTTTGATGATGTATTACTTGGTGGTTGACTTATTAAAAGTTATGAAATTTCGCGTATTGTTTCGTACCAACAGTGCCATCCGGTCGCCAATTAACGAATAAAGAGACGCTTCAGAACTCACCATTAGCATGTCTTCCTCATTCTATTGCCTTGTGTTTATGCCGAATAGGATTAAAACTAAGTACTTAATACTGTGTTTTTTTTAATTCAGAATATTTTATTGATATAAAAAATCAACAGGAGTAGACATTTATATATATAGCTATATAAGTCTTCTCTCCCTAGACAACACGTAGGTAAGACATAATACACCACACACACACACACACACACACGCACACACACACACACACACACAAACACACACACAAACACATACACACACACAAACACACATACATACACACACAAACACACACACAAACACACACACACACACACACGCACACACACACAAACACACACACACATACAAACGCACACACACACACACACACATACATCATTTTTGTATTGACAGACTAATTCTGTTAATTTTTTATACTTAAATCTTATGATTGTATGAAGATTATTAACAACCCATCAGCTTTTTCCTTTACTATGTCTTATGATATTAAATTTTGTATTACATGTACTTTCTCTCCCATATAAAAGAGGTTTGGGCCAGAATGTCCATGATATAAAAGTTAGCCCTCTCCCACTTCATTTTTTATCAAAGGATTATTATCCTAAGGATATTCAGACCAAGATAAATAACTGATCAGAGTTGTATCCTTATTATAAGATGATAACTGAAATATTGGAAATAAATCAGAAAAAATATAACTATGACAGGATATCAATTTTTTTTTTAATTGTATTTTGCTTTATCTCTAGATTTGTTCTCTAATTTCAACTCATGTCAGTAGATATTTAGTTGAACATTAAAGCCTTTCTGTATCATCAGGATATTTAATTACAGCGTCAAACTACGATTTATTGATGTGGGTGGTACAGACTGGGCAGCCATGCAAAACATAGTTTAGTTCATAGTGGTTAAGATTATGGGTGTTTAGAGTTTGTAATAGACTTTGTCTAGGGTTAATATTTTAAGGGCAGTCAAAATAGATATGTTGAGCTGTTTCAGTTGGGGTACCACATGCACAGGATGGGTTATCATAAAGATGGTCTTTATGTAGATCATGAGTTAGAGAGCTGGCTGAATTCCTTAGCTGACAGAGAATGATATTCAATTTTCCTCCTTTTCTAAAAATGATGTAATTCTTACAAGCTGGAGAATTTGTCCTAAACAGACTTTTCAAAGTGCCTTACAGAGTGAATATTATTTATGAGTTTACTTATTTTATTAAATTCAGATATCATGTAGACCAACAGGTTAATTTAAGACTCTGTTGTTAATATAAATTAAGACAGTTTGTTCTTTTCATTTGTGAGGTGATAATTTCTGATGTATCTATTGATAGTACAAAGACTTGCATACTGGTATAATGTGTAACATACGATAATTATATACATCACATCGTTAAGTACCAGTGATACCCAGGACTTACCTTAATTCGGTATTCAGTGAGGTGTGATTATCATTAAAACAAACACATCAATACCTCTGTAGAGGAAGGCCATGTAAATCCTAGTATTACGTGTTTTATATACGACCTGCCTACATGTGGACACAGCTATGTGTAACGTCATTGAAGTCAGCCGTACAAATATATATGGTGTATCTGTGGTAGGTGGCGCCCCGATCAGATAGTAACTAACTTCTGTCAATCATATCAGATATTGTTCGTGTAGTTTACAATACAGCTATACAAGTCCCCATTATACCGTGACAGACCGCACTATACAGCCAAACACAATCATTTAATTACACAATTGAATTGTATACATATAAATCACTCCGTATATGGGCAATTGTTTATAGTTTGTGCGTATTAAATTTACTACGTGATTACGTTTTGGTGACGTCAGTAAAAGAATGCAAACCGCTTAAGACACGTGCCTTTAAAGGATAAGATAAGGAGGGATGTGACAACCCGCCCGAGGAGATTTCTGACATGGTGTTCAGAGTAAGAATGTTCTCGTCGCGCGACCTACATTTAATGGCGGGTGTCGTAAATAGAGCGTTCTGTGAAAAAAAGGGTAGGCGTGCTAACGACAGTCCAGAACTTGGTGTCAATGTTGATTCAATTATTAATTATTATATTGAGTAAATCAGGCTGACGTAAACATTTTGAGTAAACTCTTTTAGGGTGAAAACAGGGTCGGATCTTTGGGGAGGTCCCCGTGTTCCGGAACCTCCCTTCCTATTCCAAACACCTCCGTTATTTAATTTCTTTTAACGAGTAATCGTGCCTTAAGACATGTTTAATCATGGGTAAATCCAGTGAGGAAATGACGGAGTATAAATGTATGTATGCGGGTGGTATGTGTAGGTGAGCGCGTTGGTGAACAGATCAAGGAAGGGAAAGAGTTGTAATTTGTTGTTATTTTTCAGAGTTACATACGAAAAGTGGCTTTAAACACTCCATTCTAATATGTATTCATTAATGAATCAGGACTGCTAGCAACATCTTAAACGGTGACAAAAGTGCTTCATATGGTTTTATTCTTTGCGCCTGAGAAGAAATGAAAATATAAGGGGGCTCGCACTGGAAAATATATCTATAGTGTATTTTGAATTGACAGTATGTAGATGGTTTAGGGCTAGAGTGTTCTCAAATATCTTTAAGTGAGTCTCTTAATGAATTAAAAAGTGTTTTTAAGATCGCAGGACTTAACATCTATACCGATAAGAAAAATATTATATGGTTTGGTAGTAAAAGGTACGACAAGGAAACATTTTTAACCAGAATTAAACTTACATTGGGGAAGAACTAGATTCACATTTTGGGAATTTACTTTTCTGTTGACTTTACTGTAATCTCTAAATTGAATTATGATAAAAAAATAGTAAAACTGAAATCTCTAATTGATGCTTGGAAAAAGCGGAATTTTACTCCTATTGGTAAGATAAAAGTAATGAAATCTTTGTTGATATCTCAGCTCAACTACTTGTTTATTACTTTACCGAACCCTTCAGAGAGATATTTCATCTAATTATCTTATTTCTTATTTTCTTTGGAATGAAGGGTCACACGAGATAAAATGAGGTGTTGTCTCTTAAACTTGGGTCCGTAAGTTTTTTTAAGTCAGACGGAAAATGGACTGTGCTCCTGAACACTATCATAGATCAGAAGAAGTTGCAAAACTGTTGTAATTTATTCATTTATGTAGTTCCATATGTTCTAATAAATTCCGGAAAGATGTGTTTCATGGCTGGGAAAAATAACAAATCGTCACTCTTTATGAATCATTTGATAAATCATGATTCTACAGGGGTATTTTGAAAACTCCTCTCTTGTACAATAATGATATACAAGTTGGTAATAAATTAATGTTTACCAACACTGGTTTAATGCAAATATATTAACATAGAATAACTTGATTAAAGTTCCTGTAAATCTAATATTTTATACACGTCAAGAATCTCTTAATCTATATAGCGTTACCACAAACGACGGAAAGAACGTTTTTGGAGAAATTTGAATTTCTGATGATGAAAGCATCTCAAACTTTTATACCGCTTTTTTGGGATTGTTTTTTTTTCAGAAATGAAAAAAGGTTCAAAAGACTTCTACAGATATCTCATTACACCAGCACCAGCGCCTGCAGGTTTTAGCAAACGGAAAGCGTCTTTTTTCATTGATTTATTGAAATGGAATGTTGAGATTTTTGAAATTGCCTTTAAAATCTCAAAAAGTTGAAATGGCTTCAGGTAAGAATAATATACCATATTTCCTGGCTACAAACAATTTTCTTTTATTGAAATAGAAATTTCATTCAAATCACAATATATACTGTCTAATAATGAACCAGAGACATTAATTCACCGCTTATGGGAATGTAAAGAAGTACAAGGGTTTTTACAGGAATTTGACAATTTTTTGATATTCTGTTTATTACATTCTCGTTCAATAAAGTATAATTTCTATTTGGAATCATGTCAACATATGCCAGTTCAGTTAATAATGAGATCTTAATTCTAATAAAACATTACATTTATCACACTAAATGTTTCTACAAAGCTATACATCTTGATACTCTTGTTAAAGTTATTAAGGGTCATTATATTTTTCAAAAGTTTTCAAACATTAAAATGAAGAAAAGAAAAAAAAATCGACAATTTTGACATGGATAGGAGAAAATGGAAACCATTAATAGACATGTAAATCTATACATTTTTGTGTTCAATCTTTTTATATTGCAATTATATATCTTTGTGTTCTTGTATGTAAATCTTTCTACCTTTTTCAGACACAGCAGTTTTACTGTAAACCATGTCGCGAGTTTATCTTTCGGTTGTCGATAATATGTACGAAGATCGAGATATCTGGAACATATATTTAGCTTTCTTATTTCTTTACACTCAGCATTATTGTAATATATATATATATATATATATATATGTATATATTTATTTATTTAATATCCCTTTGCATCTCATTTATCAGGGTTTTTTTTCTATAGACCCGTACATTATTCACACATGTGAATGTCACATATTTGGAATATTTTTCTTTCCGGAACACCTCTAACTTTACCGCTTCGATGCTTATTGGTAACCAGACGATATGGTTCTTTGCTGGCGTGATAAAAAAACATTGCATTGATGATCTCATCAACGTACTATGATTGTACAATATCCTATTTTTATACAGTTTTCTATTTACCTTTGTTAGCCAAGTAACCAAAATGAAGAGTTCGAGTGTCTGGGCCGTCCAAGCAAAACAATCCGTCATCCGGCCTAGGACCTGTCGGGATCGGTATGAAATCTATGAAGTGCTCCCCTACAGACTGTACACGGACTGAAGCAATTGTAAGGTGTGCATCCGGACTCTGTAACACCAGATCGTATGTGGATAACGGATTTCCAAATATTGCATGTAGTTGAAATGTTTTCACACTACTTGCTGTAACATTCACTACATTTGGAATATCTGCGAGTAAGTTGACCTTGTTTGAAGTATTCTGAAATAAACGAAAGTTGAAGTCAATAAACATTATATGTTATGGAGGCAGATGTGCATTTAGGATATACAATGTAGATATTCGATAGAGGTAGATAGGTATGTTACCTACAACGTCTTCTGCTTCATCTGACGACACCCGCCATGTAAGCATTGGTCAATCCAAGTAAGTAAGTAACGTCAATTTTTTAATGACATTTGAACAACTGAACCAACAGACAAACTAATGAACATCAATCACGTTCAGCTTTATATCACACAAACAATTTGTTTTCAATGTTGATCACTTTGATCTTCAATTAACCTTAATAAACATGTCTTATAGGGGATAGGGATTGTTTCATGCACAATATATTCGTCCGAATTATTATGTTATAGGAATTGACACTCTATGGAACTCCAGATTTGTTACGATAATTCATGTCGTTGTTAAGGGCGGGATTACCTAAATAAACAACCACTACTTTTGTCTAACACACAGCAGCAACATATAAAACATAAGGTGTTATCTCGACATTTAAAGACTTACGTGAATAGTTCTTAACACAAACGTTGGTAGCAATTCCATAGTTTCGTTATCTGAGATGAAAGCTATATTGACCATGCTTGTGTCACCATCAGAGACTCCTTGTATGTCCAACATCAGATACTCTACAGCTAACTTCACTAGACAGTAGGCACATGGATTTCCAGTCTGATTAATATCGCAGTTCATGTCTCCAAATATGTACACCGCATTAGTAACAACGCGGACCAACTTAAAAAGGACAAGAAATGGATGAACGACTAACATAAGAGCAAAAAACAAGAAAATACCAACATGTCAACATAATCATAATCCAAACTCAAATTCAATAAAACTAGGGCAAACTATGAACAAAAGAATGATTTACACGGAAACTCCTGAAAAGTAGAAAGCAGTAAGCGTCTTCAGCTTCACTGACGACATCTGCCATGTAATCCTTGGTATTAAACTTACATTGAATAATCTTACTGGACAATAGTATTCTTGGTTTGGCATATAAATGTACATGTTATTGATTAGGTGAATGAGATCCAATAATGTCTAAGATGTGACGTGTCCACCTCTAATAACGATAAGTATCATGATATATGATGATGAATATCGACCCAATCTGTAGCGAGAATGATACTGAAATGTGGACACGATGATCTTGTACTTTATAATCTCAACATGAAATGTCAACAAAGGATAGATCTATCTGGATACCATTGTAAAAGTGAAAGGAAAATAAGACCAGGTGTTTCTGAACTACAGCCAAAGAATGAATTTAACTGTATCATACAGCTGTTTCGTCTTTCCGTGTCTAGTCAGTGATGTTAAGGACCTAAATCTTAAACTTAAAAACATAAACGTAGCAGCTGACAGAGGAAAATTAGAAATGACTGAAAGTCAAAATCTTGACAGGGGTTGGGGATGCGGATTGAAGAAGAGAGGTGCACTAGTCTCATGATTTAAAAAGGGGCGGGGAAGAGAAAGAGGAAATTAATCTGTTATTAAAGGGTCATCAATTTATACAGCTGTACCAAAGGGTACAAATCAAACCAGTTGTCCCGCTCAGTAATACGTAAATGTAATACTGCTGTCGTTTAGGTTAGTTTTTTTCAGACTCCATGCCCTTTCAATCGCTGTGGTCAAATGATGCCAACTTTATAGTAGTATACTGGCAACGTCCCAACCGGGGTAGTCCCGCCATTCTATGTAGCTAGACGACGTTAAGAAAGAAATACGATAGAGAATTAAACCTTCACATGGAACTAAAACTGATAACTTTAGTTCCATTTTGGTGAGAATCTTGTACTGAAAATATTATGTCATTCTGTGCTTAATATATATTTCACTGCCCTTTGAATCTGAATTATCACCTATATTAACATGAAAATGTCATTTGATATTTGTCTAACCTTGTTGTGTTTGCAATGGATTCCTACTGGCAGTAATGAGTAAAGGTTAGGATGCTGAAAGTTTTTTTTTCAAATTTCATAAATACATGGATTTTATTTTTGGGCCGAACGCTGGAAGATTATAAAAGTCTTCTCCGAAATTCTAATGGTCAAGGTAAATGGTATTTTATGATGCTTTTTGTCATGTTTTTTGTCTGTTTTCGTTCATTCCAGTCGGTCTGAAAGATTCTTTTAATATTATTTGATATTATCACCAGATACTCTATATTTCAGAATTTAAATCCGACTATTTTCCTCATTATCTTGACAAATGACTCCGATAATTTAATCAAGTGCAGAACTTGATGGTATTGTAAAATGGACCATGAATTGTCTCATATAAATGCGTTAGGATTTTCTTTACGCAAAGTACAAATATAGATATTTGAAGTCAATTTGTAGTCACAAACCGCCTAAGTGATATATTATGATTACAAAGTTCGCGAAACAGCAAAGTTTTAAATTAACGTCATTTCAACAGTATTCATAATTAGACAAAAAACAAAAAGCATATTCTGGCATTTCAATAGATCCTTGACAAAACATGCACAAAAGAAAGTTACCCCTGAAAACAACATGTGTTCCAGAAAGGTAAACATCTTTTCCTTCATTGACAACACCCTAATGTAAATCTGGGTTCTCTTTACTAGTATTATTTGGATCATAGTTACTTACCTCCCCTGAGTGTTTTTCAGGTTTATGCTTTCTTTCTGTCAAATTTAACGCGCAATCTTGGAATGTCAGGTTTGCTTTTGATATTATTACAGACAGGTCGGCCGGTACAGTGAAAGTGATTGATGCCGTCCTCGTCAGTCCCCTTGGAATGTACAACTCCTGCACCAGAGTTTTTTTTATTTCCCCTGGATAGATGTCGCTGTCTCCGTCTTCGGTACATAAAATATATCGCTGACAATTTGATACACCTTTGGTCACACATCTTTCCGAGTTGAAACCTTGAGACCCTATGAGCAAGCAGAATACATTTCATAAAACAGTGAGGATCTTCGGGTTGCGGTAAACCTTCATCTGGAATACATTATATATATATAAATATACATGTATATACATTATACATTACCGTATGTTTATAATAAACATACACGGCATTTTACCTAGTGGTTTGAATTTCTCAAGTGGAGTTTGCGGACGGTACGACCTTACTGGAGGAGAAGGTTGCTAGGCCGCCATCTTGGATTTCTGGTGATGGATTATGGAAAAAAATCCATCTTTGTCGCCAATACGAAGCACAGAAATATATGAAGGAATGAACAGCTATTGGAACTCACAATTACTTCTGTCTCACTTCAGTACGATTGCATCATACTTGACATCATTCTATTGCCAGAATGTGACCTAGTTGAATGTATAATAGATATGAAAGAATACTAGTATTAATCCTCATCAATCCTGATAAAAATATAAATTTGTAAGTGAATAGTTAAATAGTCATATTTAGTAATAAACTGTAAAAATGATGTTTTTCTTTGCAACATACTAACAATACACACGAAAACACGCCATACAAGTCATATACCGTTGTAACAAAGGATATATACACTCTACCTTAGTCAAAAGCATCATCAAAACCGAACCATCAGTCGAATTACATACTCTACCACAGCTAACAACATCAGACATCGTCAAAACCAACCCGTCAGTCGAATAACATACTCTACCAGAGCCCAAAACAATGACGTCTTCAGAACCAACCTGTCATTCAAAATAAACAAAAACGATGAAAAAATAAACAAACAAAAAAGGTGACGTGACATACTCCAATAATGACAGAACGTTACTGAAGGGTCTTTGGATGGGGCGGCTAACGCCGCCATTTCGTAGCGGAGGAAATACGGGTTTGTTTTATAGTTTTTATTAGATTTATCGTCCTCATTACAACTAGGGTCATATGATGACAGGTGTCTAGAGGGACACCACCAGCCAGGGTAAGATGAGGACAGGTATCAAGAGGGACACCAGAAGCAACGGTCATATAAGGACAGGTATCAAATGGACACAAACATCCAGGGAGAAATCAAACAGCCATATGAAGACAGATTTATTTTTCTGGTAACAAAGCGCTGTTTCATATCCTCAAATACTCGAAAGAGTAATGACAAACGAGTAATCACAAATTAGCCCGGGTGTCAAACGTGTAATCACAAATTAGCCCGGGTGTCAAACGCGTAATCACAAATTAGCCCGGGTGTCAAACGAGTTATTACAAATTAGCCCGGGTGTACAAACGAGTATTCACAAATTATGTAACAAAATGGATAGTAAAAGTACATTTTGGGTCAGGAATTAAAGTACAAATGGTATCTCAGGGAGCAATAACAACAGGTGTCATAAGTCAGGCACTGGACCAGGCTTAACGACCTGTGAGTGGCAGGTAGTGATGCACGCCTGATAACGGGAGAGGTGTGCACCTCAGTGTTGAAACACCGTGGCAGAATATCGCCGGTACGCGTGATAAGGACAGATAGATGCTCTCTTTTGTATGCCTCGCGCTGGTGAACGTATTTGTAAGTAAACAAGATAAGAACCAATGTATAAGGTAGATCAAAGATGGGAAGTTAATAACGGGTACTCTACTCGCACGTGCCTTCATAATTAGATGCTCCGTGGACTGGGTTATTGTTGTCCAATAGGGACTAGGCTGAAATTAAGTATTTGGGTATTATTTATACTAAGACAAAAGCCAGAAGAAGAGAATCTGGGATCGAGCAGCTAAAGGGAGTTGGGAGTCGGACGTGGAGACGGGCAGAGTCCTGTATGGGACCTGCTCCGCGATGGAGCGGGCCCTGGCCAAGTTGGCCCAAGGATATTTGTATGGAACTCTTTGATATGGACGGATATCCTATAGAACCTGAGGATGCTTCTGTATGTTGATTAGGAACTATCTTTTTGTAATGGATATCAACGCGAAGTACTAACTATGGAAAACCACTATACGACGAAATTAATTTAGGCCAACCCAAGTAAACACCGTGTTTAGTCATTGTGTTACAATTCATCTGATTGTCAAACGAGTAATTGGGTCAGCAAGGATTAATATCTGCTTATTAATAATTCTCACCAAGTTTAATCTATTTCCATTCGTAATACTCAAAATGTAATTTTCCTATATAAACTATAGTAACGTTTACCCCTACCAACGGGAAAATGTGAGACCCTGAGCTCACGAAATTTATAATTTACAGATAAATCTCAAATTGGCCACCATCTTTCCGACCTTCTAGAATACCGAAAAGTGTCATTCTTAGAATGCGTTAGTTCGAAATTTAAAAAAGACGAAAAAAATGTACTACCGAATTAACCACAACGAGAGAAGAAACGAAAGTTTTCACTTAACGAACAATACTTGAAATTATGACAAGAAAAGTAATATGCTTGTTATTACTTTCTCCGTCTATCAGGACTTAAAATATAGAGTAGGCGTTATTTTAATTTATAAGTGTTTTTAAAGAAAATTTCCTACCTGAAGCAACGTTAGTATAAATTGATAGTAAAATTCCAATCCATTGCCATTGCCAGTCGTACACTAGTGAAACTGTCTGTAGTGAATCCCTGCATCACATACATCGAAGAGGAAACCGATTATACGTCATATGGTGGAGTAACACTGCTGCTGGAGAATTAAAACAGTGTTAGTGAATAGGTGCATGACGTAATATTTCTTCGCATGAGTTAATGATAAACACGAGTTAATATTTTATGCTAAGTTCTGGATGTATGTGTGCCTGAGCTTTCGCTCAAGTTTATACGCGTGAGATGACAAATGTACACGTGCATGTGAAGTAGATACATATGCATTTACAGACACACGCACTAATTATTAAATGCCCAAGCGAGGAAGTAGTTCTACACGTAGTTGTATCAGAGACGTATGTGAATGGCTAAAAGCATTCTTTCACAGAGATACACGGGAGTGAGTATAAATATGCAAGCAATTCCGCATGCGCATCAATAAGTATGCACGTGAGGTATTAGATATACACCTGGGTATGGATGTAAGTTTCTCGCGTGAGGCAATGGATTTACCCGTAGGTTAAAGGATATATGATGAATACTAGATGAGGGGGGAGGGGGGATGGGGTTGCTTAGTTCCACCACCTCAGATTCAAAATGACGTCCTTAGCAACCCAAAACTGTAGTTTTTGCTACTGTTTTCCTGTTGTTTTTTGCTACTGATCGCTGCTGTAGTTTGCTGTTCTTCACTGTTGGTATGAGCATGCAAAAACTGAGTTTTTACTTACAAAATATTACTGTTTTACATTTTACACTGGCAAAAACATTTTTTTTTATTAAATTTCTGTCATCCAAAAAATTAACATCTATTTCTTTACTTTTGCTTAACTTTACTTTAAACAAAATGTTGGGCCTCAAAATGTTTCGTTTGAACTTTTCCGGTATTCGAAGACATTCTAATGATGGATACGTGTACCCCGAACTGTTAGAAAACTATAAAGATCCCTTATAAAAAGGGTATCATCGATGACCAATCGACTCATTGTTGCCCGCTGCATTTTTCTTGTCTAATTAGCGTGTTGGATTTTTCTTTTGTTTTTACAGTTATACCCCTTTACCTGGTTGACACAATTTTGAAGGAAACAATCTACATGATAACTGTTTTCTCTTCCTCTTTCTCTTGAGATGTTGTATTCGAATCGGGATATGAGTCCACGGTATAAACTGTTTTCTTCAAAATGTGAACAAAAGCGTCGTAGAATTGAGGTAATCCAAACGGATCGTAATACTCTCCACTTCTTTCTTCGTAATTGTATACGGCAATCCAGTGTTGACCTTGTTTCATGTCTGGATTTATTACATGACGAGGTTATTACACGCGGAAACCTGTTCCTGGAATAAACATATTTTAAAAATAAGTGATTTTATTCAAATATGATTTTTATGTCTTAAGTATTATTTTTTGAAACTGGAATCAAATTAGGCCTGTCGATTTCTTCGACGTTGTCGAATGCGGCATACACGATGACGTTGATGGTTTGGGTCAAGGGTTCACCGAAATGAATTTCCATAAACATGTTTCCTATCTTTATAAGGTGAAATGTGCCTTATTCGGAAAGAATGTGCAATCCATTGGCCATGACAGTACAAGAGAGCTAACTCAAAGCTGAGATTCTATGTTGTCAACATCAAAGTACCGAACGTACACGGATGTAAACTAATGAACGTATTAAGGAGAGTCAAAATGATTGATTCACAATTGACAGCAGACATACCTAAGGAATACACAGATATGTTTGAAGGGATTGGATGTCTGCCAGGAAAACACGGATCAAGATTGATACAACAGTCACATCAGTAATACACCACAAGGAAAATACCTATCGCGCTAAAAGAAAACCAAGTCAAAGCGCATGGAGAACATAGGAGTAATTGTCAAAGAGTCGGAATTTACCGAGTGGATCACCAGTATGGTTGTGGTAAGAAAACCAAAGAAAATTTGTATAGACCCTAAGGATCTACATCATGCGATCCTCAGAGAACATTTCCAAACGAAGACAATCGTGGAGGTTGTCGCGAACATGCCCGAAGCGAAAGTCTTCTCGAAGTTTGACGCTACTGCAGGATTTTGGCAGGTGTTATTAAACGAGCCGAGCTCCAAAATATTCACTTTTAATACTCCTTTTGGGAGATATCGATTCACACGTATGCCATTCGGGATAAAGTCAGCACCTGAAGTGTTTCAGAAGATTATAACACAGATGGTTCAAGAATTTTAAAGAGCTGGAGCGATTATGGATGATATTTTAGTCTGGGAAAAGGACTTGCATGAGCATGACTACATACTCAATCTAGTCATGGAAAAAGCAAGGTCATACAATCTTAAACTTAGTCCTGAAAAGTGTCAGTTCAGAAAACAGGAAGGTAACTATGTAGAACATATATTTTGAGTAAGAACGGTCTTAAACCGCATCCAGAGAAAGTTCGTGCAGTAGAAGCCATGAAACAACCACAGGACAAACAGCAACTTTTGGCATTCTTGGGATTCATTCAGTATTTAGCTCAGTTTGTAGCAAATATGTCAGATGTTAGTGCACCTTTGTGGAAACTGAACAAAAAAGATGTGGAATGAGAATGACCAGTAGAACAGGAAGAGATCTTTCCGAAACTTAAGCTCATGGCTACCGAGGCACCAATTCTCAGGTACTCTGATCCAAAACTACCATTAACACTATCAGTAGATGCTAGCTCCAGGGAGTTAGGCGCAGTAATCATTCAAGAGGAAAAGACCGTTGCTTATGCGTCCCGAGCTCTTACGTCATCGTAACAGAACTACGCACAAATCGAAAAGGAAGCGTTAGCCGTCGTAAGTTTCACCAATATCTCTATGGAAGTACTGTGGATGTTGAAAGTGATCATAAACCGTTGCAAGCGATATTTGCAAAGCCACTGCATCATGCACCAGTTCGGTTACAGAGACTTCTACTTAACGTTCACTACAAACCTGAGAAACTCATGTGGATTGCTGATCATTGGAGTAGATCATACTTACCAGAATCCATGGCACAACTCCTGTTATAAGTGGAATTGAACATGCTCAATCCAAAGGCTTATTTACCCATATCACCAGACATATATGTTCAGTTTCAGCGAGAAACTGCCCATGCAAGAACTTCAAGATTTAGTGCTAAGCGGTTGGCCGACCACAAAGGAAGGCATACCAGGGGAAGTACGAGGCTGTTGGAATTTCAAAAATGAAATTGCATGCATAGATGGTATACAAAGGACAAAAGCTGATAGTAAGCCAAACACTGAGACACGCAATGATGGACACAATTCACGAGTCGCATCTAGGTGTAGGTAAGTGCAAATACAGAGCACGAGAAGTGTTATATTTGCCAGGGATGTCTACCCAGAAAGAGGAAAGGGTTCTCAGTTGCTCAGTGTATGCAGATATTCAACAAATCAATCCAAAAGGAACCTATGATAAAGGTAGATTTGCAAGATCATTCGTGGGCAAAATTGGCTTCAGATATTTTTGAGTTAAACTCAAGCATCATCTACTCACTGTAGTTTACTATTCAAAATGACCAGAGGTTCAGCTGTTAGAGAGCCTCACAGCAAACAACTTGATCACATGGATGAAAGGATTGATCTCTAGATATGGACTTCCTGATGAAATAGTTACTGACAATGGGCCTCCGTTTTCAATAGGAGAATTTAAGGAGTTCATGAAAAACGACAGGAGAAACATAAACTGTACTTTGATCAGAAAGCCTGTGGAAAAGACCTCAAAGTCATGAGTCCAAGTGAAACTGTTATGATGCAAACTTAACACAATAAACGCTGGCTGAGATGGACAGTCGAGTCTAAAAATGATTGTCCAAAGTCTTATTTGGTTAAAACAGATAATAAGAAACGGTACTGGAGGAACCGGAAAATGTCGAAAGCTACTCGATCACCACTACAACCAACATCAGTAGCAGAGGCAGTTTTGAAATCAACACCTGCTTCAAGTTCTGGACCAGGTTGAGAACTCAATAATTCCAACCCAAAACCTCCGGTTCAAATGCCATCCACTCTAAGGACCCCAGAGACTGTAGTGAAGTCAGAAAGCATTGACGCACCATCAACCATTAAGGAACCAGTGCTGAGGGGTAGCAGTCGTGTCATCTCGAGATGTTGCTGTCTCAAAGACTATGTACCATAATTGTGTTGCGCACCAGTTAAAGTTAAACGCGTTTCATGTTAAAGACTTTCAGTTACATTTCTCTTAAGTGAAAAGAGTTCGAAACTTTGTTTAATATATATTTGCTCTAGTGACTAGTAAAAACACGAGTGAAGATGAACATTTATATTAGAATCAGAGAAACTTTTTTTTTAAAGAAGGGAGATGTCATATATGTAGTCATACGCGATGCCTAAACTGGCCTTTAGAGTTACCCATTTGTAATTACGTAATATCAGAGCCTCGTTTTGGGTATTAAATGTTGTTGGACTTCAGCCATCTTGTTTGTATTATACATACGTGACACCAATGATCCAAGATCTTTATACAGTTTTGCAGGGATTGCATACGTTCCGTATTGGTTATCCCATAGGTCATAATATAAGTTTCTTGAACTGACCACTGATGTTCACTCAATGCTTTAGTAATATGTTCTTTAAAAGTCTATAACGCAGGAAACAATGTCCTACATACAGAGCGTCATTCCTTCTGGCACTTCTATTGCATTATCATAAGAGGCGACAAATCTGTTTTCCCTTCAATGTCCGTCTTGAAGCTACCTTACTTTTAACCTTTTAGTTGACCGTCCACACAGTTCAGGCAGACAATGTAATGGTTTGGAAATATGTTCATTTAAGGCCTATAACGCAGGAAACAATGTCCTACATACAGAGCGCAATCCCATACAGGTATGGCGTAAATATTGTACATTCTAACATGATCATTAGAGGCGACTATCTTTGGAATTTTTTCCTTATCAGTGTCCATTAAGACACTATCCAACTTTTCACCTTTGCGTTAAACGTCGAGGCAATTTGAGAATCCGTCCATAGTCATCCTTGATGTGGCAATGTCATTCATTGATGCTTCGTACTCTTTTTAACATTTTGTTAACGCCCTTGGTCATTCAAGGACGACGGCCTCGCGGTCTCTGTAAGGCATGTGTGTGTTTTGGGAGGCGCTGGGCACTGTAATGTGACCAGCTGTGTCGACATTCTCCCGTGTGGAGGTTTTTGATATTTCAGTACGATGGCACTAAATAACTGTCCTTTAATGTCCACATAATCCACGCACTCTGTCGTCATATTACCATAGCTGTTGGCAGTGCGGGTGTACACCGAAATGAACGAATCAACATAGACAGCCCCGAACTGTATCAGCCATAATGATACAGATGCTGCGACTTGAAATCCTTCCTAACAAAAGATTCACTTAAACACCAAAGACTTAGTTAATGGAGATGTCGGGGAGAAAAGGAGAGACGAAGATGTCGGGGAGAAAAAAAGAGACGAAAATGTCGAGGAGAAAAAGGTGAGACGAAGATGTCGGGGAGAAAAAGAAGAGACGAAGATGTCGGGAAAAAAGGAGACGAAGATGTCGGGAAGAAAAGGGAGAGACGAAGATATCGGGGAGCAAAAGGAGAGACGATGATGGCGGGGAGAAAAAAAGAGAGACGAAGATGTCGGGGAGAAAAGGAGAGACGATGATATCGGGGAGAAGAAAAAAGAGAGACGAAGATGTCGGGGAGCAAAAGGAGAGGCGATGATGTCGGGGAGAAAAAGGAGAGACGATGATGTTGGGGAGAAAAAGGAGAGACGAACATGTCTGTTAGGAAAAGGAGAGACGAAGATTCTTAATATCTACATATTAATGCAATGTGATTCATTCACGCGGAGTGCAGAAACACGTCCTAGGGAAGATGTTGATTATTCATTTGAACAAATACAATTACATTTTAAATAGTTTACTCTGGTATATCGTACATTTAGATAAAACATCTCCGACGCACGGGGATGTATCTATGTAATGATTAATTCAAGAGTAATTACTTCTTCCACATTTTCAAATATCACGTTCAAGTATGCGTAACATGAATTAAACGCATACAAGTACACGACTATATAATATTCATGTCAATCTATTTGTGCTCTTTTAACTAGTAACCTCGAGCGTTACATTCTGCCATATAATCATCAATTTCAGCAAGATGGTCCGTGGATTGAAATCATATCATTTTTTCTTATATGTTTATTTCGATTTTTATATGACAAAAAATAGCTCAGATATATCAAAGAGAATATATGATACCGTCATATCAAACCCAAAATATTTTTTACCAAATAGTCGTTCGATTGGATTACCGCCCAATCAACAACCAGTGTTAATTGAAGCGGGTCTACATGCAGAACCTGGTGTTACACTCACTGGAGAGGTCCGTCCCATGCCAACCAATCATCTTGCTGCGATTTGTAAAATTCTATATTATCTGAAAGATGTTGGTCTGAATTATAGACTATGACTTACAATTTTAATCTTTTGTGATGATATAACCATTTAAAATTTTTAGCATTTGTATTTTACTTTTTGGTTTGTTTAATGTTATTTCCTTTTGGATCGCTGTGTGTTTTACCGTTTGGTGGCCTTAATGACCTTTTATGTGTTGACGTGCCGTTAAGAATGTCATAATAATAATAAGTTCTTTAGTGCAATAGCGACAAAACGAATTGGATTAACACAAAACATTTTAAATTAATCAACAGTTTCTAATCGCACAGGTTGATAATCATGTCACGTTTTTTAAAATTAGCTCAATCTATTACGATTCCTTACCACCAAGCGATACCATTCTGTATATCCTGTTCGGAATACTCAACAAGTCTATGTCATCAGATGTTTAAAGTGCTTTATTAGGTTCCTTTGATATGTACAATCCCGTTTGGTGTTATACAAAAATATCATGTTATCGTATAGTATGCAGTTCAAAACTCCTCTCGATATAATTATATTACATCCTCAATGGTGAGTTCACATAGCCTCCAGGGTTTAGTGTTTGCACTCTGCATGACAATATGAACATTGGAACAATTGTTACAAACACGTTCTATATCACAGTAGGTGATGGTCGCAGCAGAATTATGTGACACGATCTTTCAAAATTCTACATCTGAGTCGATGCTTTAGTGTTAAGACTCCACTCATATCTGTATTGTGATAATATTTGATATTTATTTATTTTGTTTATCTGTATTGTGATAATATCTGATGTTTATTTCGCCGGCTCAAAGTCAATACCTAGTGAGTCTGTTTTTTCACAATTTTTCAGGAGACACAGAACTAAATATGTGCTTCTTTTTTTCTCTAGCAGTATGATAACAGGTCTTGTATATGTGATTACTTATGAATTAGTGAAACAGTTATGGACTTAAGCATTTGTTTTATTTCTTTGCATCTGCTATATTTAAAGTTACGGGGTTTTACTTTGTTTTTTATTCTCTCAATTAATAACAGTTACAAGGATAGTGCTCCATTGTTACGATGCCATACATTTTCAAATAAAAAAAAAATAAGAAAAAAATAACTTCATTTTTGATGAAAACTTTGTAGATGTCAAACAATGCCAAACCCTATTGAATGCTTGCATCCATGGCTGACATTATGAAAAGGTTTATCAATGTTTTAAACCAATAGAAAATGTAGCTAGCAGCTAGAATCGTCCTGACCAAACCGAAATTTTACATTTAATTTCGAACTATCTTTAAACAAAAACAGCACAAGTTTTGACCCTGATGACATGTCTACTTAGTACATAAATTGGGTGGTTATCCATTTGAAGTTGTACAAGTAGAAGAACTGGACAAGAAACTACAAATCAGTTACGGTATATAGCGCAACGCAAGCACAATTTCCAATAGCAGACTCACAAAGATACCTTTTGGGTAAGCATCAGTTAGATACAAATGTTACACCTAAATACATTTAGGCAAGCATCACTTCAACAAAACGATATCGCACAATAGAAATGAATTGTCTTGATAAATTCTTTCAACAGTATGCCGCATAAACTAGAGCACACATCCAAATAAAGCCTAACCGACTAAATATCCATTGAATCACAACTAATTGTTGTGCGGTAACGCATCGTAAAATCCATTATAATCCTTTGGGATAACCTTTTTGAGTTCCTGTACGTGTCCGTATTTCATACCTTGATATTAAGTTGAGCAGTGTACAACTGACTGCTTGTTACATCAGGTACTTGACATTTTGAACGTCTTGGTAATTCACCAGAGTCCTCGTTGTACATCACCTTGTCCTCAATTTGTCCATCAGGCGTATACTTAAGCAATCTGATGTCTATGATGCAAGCTTCGCCTGCTTTCGTTCTGTGGCGAATGGAAGAATAACAACGAACGTTGAAGTATTTCATGAAGAAGTATTATTCAAGTATTAACCTTGTAAGGATTAGCCAAACGCGCTGACTTGACAGCATCCACATAGTTGGCAGGACTGTATATTGGTTTGCGGCGCAGACTCCTTTCGATGGTGCTATGAATGCTATTGCATCCCATTGGTGTATGCCCTTTCTGTGTTGTGGTTATTCTTTTTGTAACAGATAACTGAAACAATGCGTTACCTTTCTTGTTACATTCATCACTATAGATTGTTATGTGGTCCGTTTCTCCGAATTCATTCATAATGTAGTGGCATACACATGACGCAAAACTATTCGCTCCGATATCAACCTCGCCTTCAGGCTAAAAACAGCAAATTCCATTATGTGAAGCTAAATCATACATAGTGAAGTTGTGACATCTTTTGTAGTACATATCATTTGCTTTCAGGAATGGAGCTAACAATACAGCCTGTAAATTTACGCCGCAGTCCGATTACGGATTTAATGCAAAATCATAATATAATGTGTATGGAGGTGAAATTTATCACATAACAAACTTGTTATACCGCTAATAATGATAATTTGCGGTTTAATGTCAGTACCATCATAGCACTGGGATTTACGCAACGGAAGTATTTTAATGAATAATTGACCAATTAACTTCATTATACTACGGGAAATCATAGATATAACATTTTGGCTATTAATTTCAGTTATAACAGCATAGATATACTTACATATTACGGTCCTTCTTCACTTCTTCCACCGCTTCCTGGCGCAACACGGAACATGCCGAGCATCAAAATTCTAAAATCAAGATACAAGTTTTTGTCTCTCGAAATTTACATCAAATCAGATACGAGAAATTTGTCATGTGATGTAATTCAGTGTTCTGGTTTGTCAAGAGATAAGGGATAAAATGTAGTAGTGGGAAAATCATCATAGTACAAAAATCGGATTTTGAGGTTTTAATCTTGGCCGACAATTTATATCATTTATCTGTATAGTGACGTCATTTGGTATTTATTTATTTATTTTATTTAGTTATACTAATGTGGTAACGATACAGTGGTAACACTACATATCACATTGCAGGGACTTGCCGAAAAGGAGACGTAAGGTGATGACTTTAGGAAACTCAAACCTGTACACATCACTGCCATCATTCCACTGTATTAGCATTGGGCCCAGTGAACCTGCAGCGCTTCCCTGGTATATATATATATACTCAACAAAAAAAGAAAGGTTAACATGTTTTCCTGGCGAATACCTGTAAATGAATGAAAACAAAATGACGTTTGTGCAATATTAGAAAATGGTAATGTTTTACATTACAAAATCCAAGGGGGTTACCAAAATCATTCAAGCGTGAAAGTCTGAATTAGCGAAAGAGCTCCACGAGGTTTTCTGCGACTAACTTGTATCTTCGCTTGAATTTCATAAACATTCAAACTGACAACTGTTCCTTAGATCCTTAGGACTTAGAAATCACCGAATCTTGCTATCTATCAACTTTATCATTCTGCCCCGGCTGTCACAAGTACAGAGAGAAAGGGCTGTAGTCATGATCCAGGCTGGGGAGTCTCGCCGTCGAGTTGCACGGCATTTTGGTTGCAGTGTTAAGACAATTTGCCAGTTGGTAAGTCGTTTTAACCAAACTGGGTCAACATCCGATCGTCCCCGAAGCGGCCGACCCCGTAAAACGACCGCCAGGGATGACCGTCGTATACGATTGATACACTTGCGCAATCGATTCGTAACCGCAGTAGAGACTACAAGGACATTGTTTGGGCGTCGGTGTCTCCCCAAACAGTCCGCAACAGGTTGAGGGCCTACCAATTGAATGCGCGGCGTCCCTACACTGAACACAATTTGTTGCGACGTCACCGTAATAATCGGCGTAACTGGACCCGTGCTCACCGTCGTTGAGCCTTACGACAATGGAACAATGTTCTGTTTTCAGATGAGTCCAGGTTTTGTCTGCAACACGGTGACGGAAGACGCAGAGTGTGGAGGCGACGAGGGGAGCGTTTTGCGAACTGCTGCGTCGCAGAACGGGACCGCTTTGTTGGCGGAAGTGTAATGATTTGGGGTGCTATTTGTGGGGTGACTCGTACCAGACTTGTTGTGTTAAATGGCAATTTAACCGGCATTCGATATCGGGACGAAATTTTAAGACCAGTGGTTCTGCCATTCTTAAGACGCCATGGCGTTGGCGCCATTTTTCAACAGGATAACGCACCAGCGCACATCAATCGCGTCAGCAGAACTTTCTTGCAGCAGAATAACGTACATGTGTTAGATTGGCCATCTAAATCACCTGATTTGTCACCGATTGAGCATGTCTTGGACGTTATTGGGCGACGCGTGAGAGAACGTCAAAATTAGCCTTCAAACTTGCAGGAGCTGGCCCAAGCCTTGGTCGCTGAATGGAACAACATCTCTCCTCGAATTATCCGCCGGTTTACGAGTTCCATGTGACGACGCTGCAATGCTGCTTACTTCGCAAACGGTGGTCATACCCGTTACTAATGTTGTTACCTTTGAAATTGACCCCAACGTCCTTTACAGTCGAATAAAATCAACAGAACGCAAAGTTTTGTAATGAAGCATGACTGCAGTTTTATCAGAATTGATCAATAACTTTATTCGTACATGATTGGTAAGGATTTATGAAGGGGTTAATTAATTAATCACAGAATAAAGTAGAGTTACCTTTCTTTTTTTTGTTTAGTATATATACATCAACCAAATATCATGCCTGGCATTTTAGTTCATCAAAAGAATTCAAAGGTAATTATTTTCGCAAACTTTGTCAAGCCTCATCTTTGGAAGATACCAGCCAAATCTCATGCCCCTAGCTTAATTAGTTCATGAGAAGTGAGTTAAAGGTGTTTACAAATTTGACTCCAGTTACCTTGAATATAAGTCAACGTTATTTATTTCCGCAAACGTTGTCAAGTTTCATCTTAGGTACATACCGGACAACCATCATGCCTCTGAGCATATAAGTTGCTTCAGAAGACGTTGCTTAAATATGTTAACAAATTATACCCCTGTGACATTGAATACTGAATATCAGTCAAGGTTTTTTCTTCTTTTCGCAAACTTTGTCCGACTTCATCCTGGGAACATACCAACCAAATATTAAAACATTTGCTCCATCGACTATTGAGAAGAAGTTGTTTAAAAGAAAACGTTGACGACGGACAGACGTCCGTCCACAGGAGTAATTGGAAGGAGAAATATTTTGTTCTTTGACTTGTTGATTGCAATGCATAATATTTCGCAAACTTTGAAACGTCTTCCAATTTTCGTTCATTTTATTGCAAAAAAACAAATTCGCACTTAATTACCGTGATGGATTATGGGTAATAATAACCATGTCTGTCGCCAATAGGAAGCACACTTTTTTGAAGGAATGAAATGCTATTGCAATCCACAATTACTCCTGGGTGAGTTCTGCCGTCCGATCTCACTCCACTATGATTGCAGGATGCATTTTTCTAGAATCTCTGGTCCCTACAGACAACGCAGTCTACTTCAGGCTCGGTTTTAACGTACAATGCTTCATTTGGCCTCAGTGCGCACGTATTTCATTAACGACGGAAAGAACGAAATCGGTTTTCAGAACATTTGATGTTTGTGTAAACTGTTTTCATGGACAAAGTCCTTTATTTCTATCAGCTCCTGCATGGCATTATGAATATTTTATAATACTTGGGGCAATGCGAGGATTGTTTGGATAGAAAGTTGCGATGATTTCAGATTCCAATGATGTTATGGTGTTGAGAGTAGGACTGAATGATATATATCAACGAGCACTCCCGGGGCGGGGGAGACGGATTCGCTTGCATTGTCACTATTTACTTTTTCAAATGTCGGGAAGTACTGTACATCATTTATACTTCACGCGGGGTTTATGTCCGCATTGTATATTGTTGATACAATTTACATAATAAAAATAAAACTGTGAATTATGGAAAAGATATCTGTATATAATGAACATATTCTATGTTCCGAACGTAAGGCATTGTATAACAAGATGCCCATAGTTCACATTTATACTGTCATTCCCCCAACGACCATTTGATAAAAGTAATCGCATATTTTTTGCTTGGTATGACGGTATCATATATATCTTTGATGTATTAGAATTAATATATTTTTCTTTATAACAAGCGAAATGATATAAGCATTAAAAAATATGATAAATGATATAATTGCAAACCATCTTGCTAAAATCGATGATAATATTGCAAAGTGTAAAGGCAAGTTCATGATATAGTATTAATGTATTAATGTATTACATTCACGTGTGCTTGTGTACGTTTATTAAATGTTACGTATGATTGAACGTGATACCTAATAATGTGGCAGAAGTAAATAAATCACTTTGCATTAAAAGAATTCATCCCCATGCGTCCGAGATTCAAAATATTAATAAGTTACTCTCACTCTCAACAGTTCAGATAAATATTTGTTCCGTCAAAAGCGTTGCAAGTATATGAATATTTTAGGTGGAGTCAGAACGGCGTTACCACATCTCTTTGATACTGTTTCGTCAATTGTAACTGTGTTTGTCCAAATGAATAATCAGCCTCTCCCCTTGGACACGTGTTTCTATGGTCCACGCGTGCAAATCAGAGATATTGCGTTAATATGTAGATATTTAGAATCTTCGTCTCTCCCTTGTCTTCCCGACATATTTGTCTCTCCTTTTTCTCCCCGACATCATCGTCTCTCCTTTTGCTCCCCGACATCTTCGTCTCTGCTTTTTCTCCCCGACATCTTCGTCTCTGCTTTTTCTCCCCGACATCTTCGTCTCTCCTTTTTCTCCCAGACATCTTCGTCTCTCCTTTTCCTCCCCGACATCTTCGTATACAAGTATATGAAGCGTTTTGTCAGGAAGGCTTTTCAGTCCGTGTTCATTAGTTCATTTCGGTGTACACCAACACTGGCAACAGCTATGATAATATAACGACAGTGCACGTGCATGGCGTGGACATTAAAGGTGTCGTCACACTGAAATATCAAAATCTCCACACAGCAACATGTCGAGACAGTTGGTCACATTACAATGACATGGCCGATTTAAGAATCATGTTCCAGGCCGTTTTTTATTGTTAATCTCTCTGTGATAGAAAGTATTGTCCAGCGCCTTCCAAATATACACTTGCCTCACAGAGACTGAGAAGTCGTCCTTGAATGACCAAGGGCGTTTACAAAACATTAAAAAGTTGTACGAAGTACCAATGAATGACTTTGTTACATTAAGGGTGGATAGGAACGGATTCCATTGTCTTCCGCAATTGTCTCGACGTTCAACTCCAATGTGAAAAGAGCTGGATAGTGTCAAGACGGACACTGAAAAGGAAGAAAAATCAAATATAATCCTCCTATGATCATGCTAGCATGTACAATGTTAACGCCCTACTTGTACGGAATTGCTCTCTGCGTTATGGGCTTTTAATAAACATATTACTAAAGCATTGTGGGAAAACAAGTAGTCAGGCCAAGACACTTGTCAAAAATATTACAACGGACGGACCGTATGCAATCCCAGCACAATCTCACAGCTGTATACAGACCTCGGGTCATTGATAAAGACTTCGAAACAACCTGGGCTGCATTACTGATAAAAAAACACTGTATAACGGGTAATGTTCACACTTGTGACATTATAGACAATTTGGTTCGTGATCGTTTAGCCCTCTGACGATTATATACACGTAACAAATCTTCCATTCGCCCTCCGTGTTCATAGAGGAGAAAGGTTCAAACTAAATTCTTGCTAAAATTCCCGGTATGCACTTAGACTTGACAACATCTTCAAATTGCAAAAAAATTAATCCGCTGACGTTTTATTCACGCGCAGAATTGTGTGTATATCTGATGGAAACGGGAGGATTGGGGGAGTGGATGAGGGGGTTGCATGTATATATCTTTAAAATAACGGATAAATCCATCATCCAAGCTAAACCTACCTCTACACCTCATGTGCATAAATATTGCCAAACGTGAATATTCATGTGCATGCGAAACTACTTGTGCGTTTATATGCACTCGCGTGTATCTCTATAAATTCACGTGTTTATCCATGAACATACGTTTCTGATAAAACTACCGGCATTTATTAACTAATGCGTGTATCTATCAATGCATATGTCTTTACTTCACATGCACGTGTACATCTGTCACCTCACGTGTATAAACATGAGTGAACAGTAAGACACACATATATCCATTATTTAGCATAAAAGATTAACTTGTGTTTATCATCAACCCAGGCGAAGAAATATTAAGCAGTTCCCCAGCAGCAGTGTTACATCACGTTAGAATTGACACGTGATTGGTGGAACGGTCGGTTGAATGCATTTAACGTGTTATTGGTTACCTCTTCGATGTATGTTACACGTCAGGGAATCACTACAGACAGTTTCACCAGTGCACGACTGGGAGATGTTTTAAACCCATCATGGAATCCAAAAACACTATTGTTATATGGCTTCTCTGGATTGGAGTTTTACTGGCAATTTATACTAACATTGCTACAGGTAGGACATTTTCTATCAAAACAACTTTTAAATTAAATTATCATATTCTCTGTAATTGCAATCTTTCTAAACGGAGAAAAGAAACATTATCTATATTAACATTGGAAAATAATAATAATTATATCATATTTCTCAGCGTAATTTCAAAAAATATACTTTGTGTTCTCCGATTAGTGATTTTGTTCTGCTTTCGTATCGCATCAATCGGCAGACATCCTTTTTGGAACCAAGGCAATATATATTAAGAGAGAACAAACGAAAGGTCTTGCGTTAAAGGGGGTTTGTCTTGTGGACTTCTGGAAATCACCTGAACCAATTTCATTGAAATTTTGCAAACCACTTCCATTAGCAAAGGTGCACCAAATCGGAAATTCTATAGTCCACAACCGCAATGGCCTAAAATGGTTGATTTGATTAAAACTTCAAAATCTTCTTCTCAATACTCAGGTTTGGTAGAATCAAGTATTCTTCATGGATGAAAAGGCGTCAAGGTGCTTAACCGCAATTGCGGATTTCAGGAGCCCAGTGTCTCACATTCCTTCCTGGGGAGGGGATAAAGTTTATTACAGTTAATATATGAAAATTATTTTTGAACGCAACTTGTTTACTTCCTATTGGAAATGGATCAAATAGATGACAGTTTGATGATTTGCACATATTGACACTTGCTAACCCCTAAAAGCTGATGTGCAGGATCACAAAAATCAATGTGACTTTATTTTTTAGATGCAGAAAAGATAATAAGTAGATTTGGGTAATTAATGATTTATAGACTTGATGGGTATATTGGTATATTTCAGTTTGATATTGCTTAATATCAACAGTAAAGGTAATTTAAGGGTGTTTTCTCGGTGAATGCGAGGTTAGAACATGTGCTGTGTGTGCGTGTTTGTCAATGTGCTGTTCTCGTAAACCTAATGTATCCTTTTAAATTCGAAACTGATATCGCTTTTATAATATGCTACATCACAACCAGTCACATTATACTGACAACAGACTAACATGACACACCACCCGTTCACAGTATACTGACAACAGACTAACATGACACCCAACCCGGTCACAGTATACTGACAAAAGACTAACATGACACCCCATCCTGTCACAGTATACTGACAACAGACTAACATGACACCCCATCCGGTAACAGTATACTGACAAAAAACTAGCATGACACATCAAGCGGTCACAGTATACTGAAAACAGACTAACATGACAACCAACCCGTTCACAGTATACTGACAACGTACTAACAAGACACACCATCCGGTCACAGTATACTGACAACAGAATTCCATGACACCCAACCCGGTCACAGTATACTGACAACAGACAAACATGACACACAACCCGGTCACAGTATACCGAAAACAGACTAACATGACACCTCAACCGGTCACAGTATACTGACCACAGACTAGCATGAAACACCTGCCGGTTACGGTATATTGACAAAAAACATACTTAACACCCCACCCGGTCGTAGTAGCATACTGACAACGGACTAACACGAAACAAAACCCGTAAAAAGAATACTTACAACAGACTAACATGACACCCCAACTGGTCATAGTATACTGACAACAGATTAACATGACACCTCATCAGTTCAGAGTATACTGACAACAGATTAACATGACACAGCACCCGGTCACAGTATACTGACAACAGACTAACCTGACACCTCATCAGTTCACAGTATACTGACAACAGACTAACATGACACCTCATCAGTTCACAGTATACTGACAACAGACTAACATGACACCTCATCAGTTCACAGTATACTGACAACAGACTAACAAGACACCTCATCAGTTCACAGTATACTGACAACAGATTAACATGACACAGCACCCGGTCACAGTATACTGACAACAGACTAACATGACACCTCATCAGTTCACAGTATACTGACAACAGACTAACATGACACCTCATCAGTTCACAGTATACTGACAACAGACTAACAAGACACCTCATCAGTTCACAGTATACTGACAACAGACTAACATGACACCCACCCGGTCACAGTATACTGAAAACAGGCTAACATGACAGACTAGACAACAGACTCAAGACACCTCATCAGTTCACATATACTGACACCATGACACCCCCGGTCACAGTATACTGAGTTACATTATTACATTATACTGACAAGAAACTAAAATGACACACCAACCGGTCACATTATACTGACAACAAACTAACATCACACCTCAACCAGTCACAGTATACTGACAACAGACTAACATGACACCCCGACTGGTCACAGGTATACTGACAACATACTAATATGACACCCCATCCGGTCACATGTATACTAACAACAGACTAACATGACACCCCACTCGGTCACAGTATACTGACAATAGACTAACAAGACACCCGCGAACAGAATACATACAATATGCTAACATAACATCCAATGCGATCACAATATACTTAAAATAGACTAAAAAAATTGTGCTCATATGACACTGAATTATTGTGTCCCTCTCCACATTTGTCCTTATATAATTCTAGCTTTCCCTCTTGACAACCGTCTTCATATGATCTGGTTGTAGGATGTATCCCTTGATACTCGTCCGCATATGACCCTGGTTGTTGTGAGGATGAAAAATCTCATAAAAACAAAACATCCCCTATTAAATTGTGATATTCTCTTGAAGCTCTGAGGGAAGCAGGCTGTGCTTGAGAAATCCAGACCATTAGTCGTGTGTGTTTACTACAAAGATTCAGATGTATTCGAGATGGATGTTTACCATAACCCAATTTTTTTACTCTATTTAATGAAATGTATTCCGCTTGCACACAGGGTCTCAAGATTTCAACTCGGAAAGATGTGTGACCAAAGGTGTATCGAATTATCCGCAATATGTCTTATGTACCGAAGACGGAGACAGCGACATCTATCCAGGGGTAATAAAAACTCTGATTCAGGAGTTGTACATTCCAAATGGACTGACGAGGACGGCATCAATCAGTATCACTGCACCGGCCGACCGTTCTGTGATAATATCAAAAGCATACCTGGCATTCCAAGATGGCGTGTTAACGATGACAAAAACATCCCTGATGTACAAACCTGAAACAACATCAGGGAAGGTAAGTAACTTCAGAAAACCCAGATTTATATTGGGGTGTTGTCAATAAAGCAAAAGATGTTTACCTTTCTGGAACACGTGTTGTTTTCAGGGGTAACTTTCTTTTGTGCAGATTTTTCCCGGTTTGATTAAATTCTAGTTAGAAATTTTCTTCAGTCGTCTGCTATGCTCAAGTGTTTAAGTTTAACATTTAGGCTAGTATGTTACAGTTTAATTTATTGTTTGGCTCTAGTATATCAAACTCTAAATGTATATTAATATGTGATATTCACTTGTCTTTTGTACAGTCTTAGTAGATTGCACAGTGAAAATGTAGTCGTCAAGAGTAAGTCTTCTGGAACACCTGGTCTTATTTTCCTTTCACTTTTACAATGGTATCCAGATAGATCTATCCTTTGTTGACATTTCATGTTGAGATTACAAAGTACAAGATCATCGTGTCCATATTTCAGTATCATTCGCGATACAATTTGGGTCGATATTCATCATTATATATCATTATATTAATCATTCTCAGAAGTGGACACGTCACATCTTAGAAATTACTGGATCTCATTCACCGAATCATTAATATATACATGCCTAAGAAAGAATATGATCGTCCAATAAAAATATTCAATGTAAATGTATACCAAAGTTAACATGGCGGGTGTCGACGTTCAAGCAGAAGATGCTTACTTTTCCGGAACACGTGATGTCATTCTCGTTTTACTTTTCCATGAGTCTACGTATAAAAAATTATTTTGTTCATTTAATTGAATTTGAGTTCGGATTATGATTATGTTGACATGTTGATATTTTTTGCTGTTTTCTCTAATGCTAATCACTCATCAGTTTCTTCTCCTTTTAAAGTCAGTCAGCGTTGTTACTAATGCGGTGTACATATTTGGAGACATGAACTGCGATATTAATCCGTGTGCCTACTGTCTAGTGAAGTTAGCTGTAGAGTATCTGATGTTCGACATACAAGGAGTCTCTGATGGTGACACAAGCATGGTCAATATAGCTTTCATCTCAGATAACGAAACTATGGAAGTGCTACCAACGTTTGTGTTGAGAACTATTCACGTAAGTCTTAAACATGTCGAGATAACACCTTAAGTTGCTGCTGTGTATTAGACGAAATTAGTGGTGGCTTATTTAGGGATTTCCGCTCTAAACAACGACAGGAATTATGGTAACAAATCCGGTGTCCCAGAGAGTATATCCTGAATATAATAATAATGATAATTCAGATGAAGACATTGTGCATGAGACAATCCCTATCCATGTTAAGACATGCATATTTAGGTTATCTGAAAGTCAAAGTTACCAACATCGGAAACAAATTCTTTGTGTGATATAAAGCTGAACGTGTTTGATGCTCGTTAGTTTGCCTGTTGGGTCCACTGTTGTATACTTTATTCTCATCTGAGAACATGACATGAAGCAGAAGACGTTTTAGGTAAAGAATATTTATCTCAACAATATACCAGTCTACCTCCATTGAATATCTTTACCCTAAAATACGTTTGTAGAATTACACTATTTAATCTAGGAAATATATATCGCCAGAACATAAAATGTTTATTGACTTCAACTTTCGTCTATTTCAGAATACTACAAACAACGTCAACTTACTCACAGATATTCCAGATTTGGTGGATTTTACAGCAGGTAGTGTAAAATCATTTTCTCTAGATGCAATGTTTAGAAATCCGTTATCCACATACGATCTGGTGTTACAGAGTCCGGATGCACACCTCAGAATTGCTTCAGTTCGTGTACAGTCTGTAGGGGAGCACTTCATAGATTTCATACCGATCAAGACAGGTCCTAGTCCGGATGACGGATTGTTTTGCTTGGACGGCCCAGACACTCGAACTCTTCATTTTGGTTACTTGCCTAACAAAGGTAAATAGAAAACTGTATAAAACTAGGATACTGTACAATCATAGTACGTTGATGAGATCATCAATGCCATGTTTTTTATCACGCCAGCAAAGAACCATATCGTCTGGTTACCAATAAGCATCGAAGCGGTAAAGTTAGAGGTGTTCCGAAAATCAAAATATTCCAGATATGTAGCATGCTATACGACTTGGTATGCTTTGTCATGTGTATCCTCCTTGGTCGATAGACGGAGGGTTAACACGATGATGAATTTACCCAACTATTTACGGAGGGTTAACATGATATTGAATTTACCCAGCTATTTACGGAGGGTTAACATGATATTGAATTTACCCAGCTATTTACGGAGGGTTAACATGATATTGAATTTACCCAGCTATTTACGAAGGGTTAACATGATATTGAATTTACGCAGCTATTTACGAAGGGTTAATATGATAAGGAATTTACCCAACTATTTACGGAGGGTTACCATGATATTGAATTTACCCAGCTATTTACGGAGGGTTAACATGATATTGAATTTACCGAGCTATTTACGGAGGGTTAACATGATATTGAATTTACCCAGCTATTTACGGAGGGTTAACATGATATTGAATTTACCGAGCTATTTACGGAGGGTTAATATGATATTGAATTTACCCAACTATTTACGGAGAGTTAACATGATATTGAATTTACCCAGCTATTTACGGAGGGTTAACATGATATTGAATTTACCCAGCTATTTATGGAGGGTTAATATGATATTGAATTTACCCAGCTATTTAAGGTGGGTTAACATGATAAGGAATTTACCCAGCTGCGTACGGAGAGTTAACAAAGTAATGCATTTCAGTCCGAGTTGATTTTTTATATATAATCGTGTTGTTTAGAAATCGTGAGCTGAATTTCAGTCAAGGTTGAAACTTTGTTTCTAATCGTGATATGAATTTCATTTAGGGTTGATATTTTTATTTGTAATCGTGAGATTAATTTCAGTCAGGGTTTATATTTTTGTTTATAATTGTGAGATTAATTTCATTCATGGGTGATACTTTCGTTTCAGGAGCTTACGGACCTACTACCATATCTGCTGATACTGTAACAATGGAAGTTATCCTGGTGATGACTGATCAGGCGACTCCAGGCCAAATGTACTCTCTTGATGTAAGATTGGAAGTGGATTTTCTGGTAACAAACTTCACTACAAAATATTTCAAGGCTACCGAACTAATACCTGTAAGTATACAAGGTTTTATCTTTCGTTTTATCACATATTAATGTTAATGATTTTTAAAAAAATTATGGTAATAGTCACCTTCCTATCAAAATTTGATAGGAAGGTGACTGATAGGAAGGTGACTGATTACCATAATTCGATAAAATATAAACAATCATTTATAACGTACAAAGGTTTCACAGAAACTACGATGTCTGATGATGACAGGTGATGGAGTAACTCCAAAAATATTCTTGAATCCGGACTTGATACCTTCAAATAAACACAACTGCAAAATCGTTCCGGGTTTAACGTTCTATGTGAAATAAACAATTGAAACGCATGATAGGGACAACTGATGAACGGTAAGTATACGGAACGCAGTTTGAGTATGAATTTGGTATATTTGCTCTCTTGAGTTACCTTTATAGTCAGGGTTAACTGTACGAATAATGTTACTCTGCTTCTTTACAGACGGGTTTGAATGGTCTATAGTGACCTTTATAGACAGGTTTGACTGAATGATAACTATATATCTGATTCCTCGACTAGTCTTTGCAGACAGGTTTGACTGTATGATAACTATGTCTCTGCTTCCTCGACTGGTCTTTACAGACGGGTTTGAGTGTATTGAACCTATATCTGTGCGCTCATATAGTGACCTTTATAGACAGGTTTGACTGAATGATAACTATATATCTGATTCCTCGACTAGTCTTTGTAGACAGGTTTGACTGTATGATTACTGTTTTCAGCTTACGGATATACTCGTTAGGACGACTCAGAAGTCTCCGTCATTACCTAAAAGTGGATCAGGAAGTGTGACGTTGATTTGGGAGGTTCCGCCGTTTACATCCGGGTTATACAAACTGAACACATCAATACGGCAGTATGCTGGACCAGGAAGTGGCGGAATGATGGTCACGCAGATAGAATCTACAGTGGTGGGATCAAATCTACCATGTATTTTTCCATTTGCATGTATTAAAGGTGATCATCAATGTGGTTTCAATATCTCAAACATACCCTACACTACAGGAAAAGAAGTGGCAAACAGATTTGGTGTAACATTGGCCGTTGTTGTGCTCCCTGACATCGCGGAAGCAAATTCAATCCATGAAATGAATGTGACTTTGACCTTCCCAGGTAAAAGTTCATCACAATCATTTCAATTCTTCTTCAACGTTACGGACCAAGAAATATTCGAGGTAAGCAATATACTATTACCAAAAAGTTTTTATGGTTATTTCAAAAGCTTGAAGAAACGATACACACGATACACGATATAGATTTCATTATAATTTTCTCTAATTTCTCTAGTATTTATATCTTCAAGATTAGGAAAATTCCCACTTTCAATTAACAACTTGAGTGATAGGATTGCGCAGTCGTAGCACACTCACTTTTCACCTAGGCGACGTGAAAAGGTATGGGGTCACCCGCCTGACCACGTAGGTTTTCCCCGGGTAGTCCGGTTTCCTTCTACAGCAAAACCCCTCGTGCGCCTCCATCCGGGACACCAAGAGTGATTAACAGAAGCTTAATGCATGTTTCTTTCTTAGTTGGTGAAAAAAGTTTATATTTAAATAACAACAAAGATGCGGCAGTCAGGTTTCCAAAAGTCACGGACTACACAGAGGTAGAAGCGTACAACGTTTAACAATAAATGTGTTACTCTATAGGGCGATGGGAATATCGTTAAAAAATAACCATCGTACACCCAACAATGTGTATTATACAAAACCGTATTTACTATAGCTATATCTGTTATGAATGCAGATTTTAATGAAATGAACAAGACGGTTTGAGCCTTTGATCATCACCGACGTTACATAGTATTTTCTTGGAATAGGGCAGAGTAAATATCCAAGATGATGACAGCATGTCAACCATACTCTTAACCCCAAAGTTAATAGAACGAGGTCAAAATATGAACAACAGAAAGATTTTTTAAAAGTACATGAAGAAAAGCCATCGACGGCACCCGCCATATACATAGTTAGAAGAACTCTTTTACTCGTATGTACTTGTAACGTGTAGGGGGTGTTCGTACCGAGTTATTTCCCGGAATCACTGTATTTGAGTACACAGTATATAAACATTGTATCTATAACCTAGCATAACACCTTAAGTACAAATATATACAAATATGAGCGAGCTTATCCGAGCTCAGAGTTACGCCTAATAACCTTTAAATATACAAAGTTACCCTACAGTATATATTACCAACAAATGAGCTGCCTAGCTTACACAACAATTTAACATTACCTGTTGTAAATGTCTTGACTATTTGTCTATATATACTATGAACACAAGATTTGACATACCGGGTATAAGGAATTTAGTAACTTACATACAGAAATATACAATGAGCAGTAATCCTCACCACTCACTGCGCTATTTACAATGAGATGTACAACACGCTCAGTTGCCCACTGTACCTACCTACATACAGCCATATTTAACGTAAACAATGAGCAGGCGACTGACAACTGTACAAAGGGGCGCAACTCTAACTGTCATACCAACTCACACTACTCAACGAACCTACATTGCTATCACGCCCGCGGTGTCACTGCACAATGGACGAGCAAAATCCCAGTGATCAGGTGAGTTTCCGTGTGTATGTATATAACCAGCGTAGCAATTAGTCGTGACGCGTGTAACAGAGATACTGGCCGAGTACAAGGCACTATTTCAGCCCTATCCCTCAGCACTGCTCATCTGCACAACTATCTTCGTACACGATCTCCAAACGCTATACAAAACACACCTACCGTATCAAATACCGCTGGCTAATTAGTTCCGTCAGCTTCTACGGTCAGAACAAGAGTCAGAAATACGGTGTTTGGCCCCCTTTTATACTGTAAAATATGGCGGGAAACAACCGGAAACAAACACTTCAATTGTCTTAGTCACCTAACCGCTTTAACTATATGACCATAAACAATTCAATTATTCAAGTATCTATTTGACACCGAACACGGAAGTAAATCGTAATCGTAGGTAGCCTTTACGTTACATACTGTCATGTTTGACTGGATTATTTTCACGCATTATCTAACGCTAGTATGATGCTTCTTCACTTTATAGATACCCGATTGTATTAAACTCATGGAAGCATGTCCGTCCGTAACAGCCAGCACTAAACTATATCTAAAAATGCACACTGAGTCTGATAAATCTTACGGCCGTATGCTAGTGGAGATGCCAATGCCCACAGAATCTGCCGGGCAGGCCTTCATGTTGTGTTCCTTTGGAGAAATAATAGAGGGACGTGGTGTGTCTTCTCGAAGGAACACAATAATTACAAGGTAGGAAAAGCGTAACTAATTCAATTCCTAATTCATAAAAAACTAACTACAGAAGGATCTCTAGGGTGCGATTGTAGACACTCCTCACAACAGACCCTTTTCCAGAATTTTCAATATGCTTGTAATACCCTACAGTAAGTTATAATATCAGGTGTTGATACATGGAATGATATTCTACAGCGGTCCCATGCTATAGTATTGAGACGTAATGCAGCAGTGATTTCCGAGAAAACATTTTTTAAAAAATTTTATCCTTTCCCTTCAACTGTATTACAGGTGAGATCAAGAATTTAAAAAGAATCACTCAAAATACATTTCAGAGCATTTTACTATTCTCTTTACTATTTCAGGCGAGATGACGGAATGATCGGGAAAGTACATGACGAATTTACTACTTTGATTGACTCCTCCGTGCATAATGGAAAAGTTAATTCTCACCATGTCAAGCTGGTTATGATTGTGACTTATATTAACGACAGTTTACATATCAATAATTCTCCGCTGCATTTTGAAGCCAGTATCGTCAGTAACAACGTAACAGTATGGAGAGGGAAAATACCAATACATCGACCAGCTATCGTAAGCATGAATTGTAATATTGTCAATGTTTTTTTTTGTTCCGACACTGGATAAAAGTCGAGAGATAGTTCTATAAAGAAAAATTAATCAATGACATAGTCCAAATGATGCTTTCCGGAAAAAAAAATCTTCACAGGATTTTCGTTGTGTTCTCTGAAATGGGACCCTTTTCAGAAATGTCTTGGTCTCTCCGTAGCGGTTGAATGAACAGTAAAAAGTGCCGTCCTTTATGATTGTTATGATTAAGTATGTTTAACGTAAACTCGCTTAAAGTATTGATTAAAACCGCGACAATTGGAAAGTAATTCATTAATCGATCTGTAACACTCTATGAAAAAGTTTGAAAGTTTTTTGCTCTGGTGATGTGTTTTGAAATCTTCGAAACTTATGCAAAAGCACCAAGTTCGTTTGTTACTCTCCTTCTTTTACCGGTCCAGAATAGGGTTACAGATAGAAATCCATTTTCTCTTATCTTTAATGTGTTTGTGATGTGTAATTTGTGAATAACAGATATTTTTTATGCTTTTAAATAAATTTCCAACAAATTTCCTCTTGCATTCCGAAGTAATCGAGTGGCACTGACGTAGTAATAATGACCTAGAAAACGTGATAACGCTGTTTTTAGTGCATCACCAGATGGTTGACTGATCAATCACATTTCGTGTGTCGTCCGCCCATCTGTCCTTAAATTATTCGTATTGTCATTTTTTATGAGAAGACAAGAAAGATCATTTTCAAATTTCATATGTTGGTTCCTAGTAGTGAATTATCCCAAAATGGGACGGATACGAAAAACAAAATGGCCGATAGGTGGCCATCTTCAGTATTTTCTATGAAAATCTGTGATCTCTATTTCTTGAGAAGGACGAGACGGATATTTCCCAGAATTCCTAGATCGGTTCCCTTTGGTTCATAGTCGTGCATTGTCTCATTTCGGGACAGATCTGAAAACAAATGGACAAAGGGTGGCCACCTTTGATATTGTCAATAAAAAAATGGTATCGCTATTTCATGGGAAGTGTTGACTGGATCTTTTCAAAATTTGACATAGAGGTCCCCTTCGATCCTGAGTTATGCATGGTGTGATTAATCCTGGAATTTTTTTTCTGTAATATGAAGGTTCGTTAGTTTTGTCATTTGATTTCAGGACTAACAATAATATCAAACTGGCCGATAGGCAACCAACTTGGATTTGAAAGTATCAAATTATCATCATTTCGCTAATAGGAAAGAGCGGAAAGTTGCACAAAACAAAGATCTTTTGTGATCTCTTATTGGTTTACAAGCTCAAATTTTTATCCAATCAACAAATAAGCAATTTATTTTAAAAATTAAAATTGATACCATTCCCACTTCTTGGTCTTTTTCTCTTTATATTATCAGGGTCCCCATGATAATCGTTTTTGATATATACTGTTAGAAATCAAGAACAGAAACTGAATTTTATTAAATTAAGGGAGGACATCCACATTATACGGTGCAAAGAAACCCATAGGTACTCGGGCATTGTGGGGACGGGCGTTATGCTGCTGGTAAAACTGTAGTTGCGGCTGTTCAGCAAACAAGGGAACGACGTAAGGTTGAGAACATTATCCCTGTACACCACTCCTGTATCACGTTGACGGAAGACGTGAAGAGGTGTTCGATGGTGGTAACTGATGGCTTCCCATACCGCCACACCGCCGCCACCCTATATGTTTGCCTGTATGACGCACCAATCGGCGTAACGTTCGTTACGTCAACGCCTCACACGCAATCGGCAATCAGCATGGGAAAGATGGAATTGAGACTCGTCTGAGATGAGAAATCGTCGCCAATCAACCAGAAGTTATCATTAATGATTCATTGCCCATTAAAGACGTTGCTGTCGATGACGAGTGGTGAGAATAGGTCTTACATAAGGACGTCAGCAGTTAATGTCATGTTCACGTAGGCGACGCCAGACGGTCCCGAGAGACACTGGTCGTCTTCTACCTCTGATTGCAGTTGCTGTTCTGGTTCCGGTTACGAAGGTGAGTTTCCCGGATGTAGCGATCATCGGACTGAGTTGTCGCTCTTGGTCTCCCCGTTCGGGAACGATCAGAAACAGAACTCTATGTTGGAAGCGTCCAACAAAATAGTGCTAACATGACATTCCAAGCGCCTGTCTATAACAGTGACAGAGGTACACGCCTGCAAACTTCCAAGAGCCATTCCTCTCTGCAATTGTGTTAATCGTGGCATCATGTTTCGCTACCTTCGCTGAATGAATGTTTTTGTGACTCACCACTTTACAAAGGACACGTCTCTTTGAAAACTCACCAGTATTGGCAACACCCGTGATTGCACGTGCAGAATTCACGATTTTACTTATTGGGCATGTGTCGGTGAGAACAGTGTCGGGAGGGAACAAAAAAAAAAAAAAACGTCATTTCATCATTAGCACTCACAACTTTATATTATTGATATTAAAAATTTTCACGTGAAAATGTACGATTTCTACGGAGTCCAGTATATTTTGTCTTCGTTTCATCGATTTAGTCAGTGTAAATATTGTTGTTTTAATTTTGAGATTTTCATTTCAGGAGTATTATCCCGATTTTATAGTTCTGACAGAAATCACAAAAGCTGCTGACGTCAATCCCAGCAACCTTGCGTACCTCTACAGTCAAAATGGTTCTTACTACCATCGCGAGGCAGTAGTGGTAAGTTACTCATTCAGTTTTCAGGTACGATGTTGTACCTCTTACTATCATCTGGAGGTCTTCGTGGTAAGTTCGTAGATTTGTTGTTGCTATATCTATAATCGGACAGCTCTAATTCCTCCTTTTGGAATATGATATTGTCTATTCACGTTGACAAAGATTTACAGTAATTGGTGAAGCAGAAGACTCTAACCTTTAAAGAACACTCTTTCCTATTCACTTTCCAATTATCTCCTTTTTCATACTTTACCCTCGTTAAATCGCATTTGAGTTTTAATTCTGTTTGATTCTGGTGACTTGTCTATATTTTATTATGTAATTCTTTTGAAAATATACAAAAAGAATAGGTCTTGCGTGGGAACAATTAAAAAACAAACAAAAATATTAAAATATGAGAATACTGCCAACAAGATATGTATTAATGGGAATAATGAAAGTAAAAATATTTATGGCGCGGGAACATTGATATAAAAATATATATATGGAAACATCTTATCAATATCCTTGTTTATACAGTGGAATAAAGGCAGTGATGTGTACAGGCTTGAGTTTCCTAAAGTCATCGCCTATTTCTCCTTTTCGGCAAGTCCTTGCGATGTGATATGTGGCGTTACCGCTGTATGGTCACCACGTAAGTATAACTAGATAAAATCAATAAATACAATATGAACGTCACAATACAGAGAAGACACATAAACATCAAATAACGTCACAATACAGATAAATATCATAAATATACATAAAGTGACGTTACATTACGGATATGATTGGAGTCCAAACATTCAGCAGATAACATTATCATCCAAGGACATGGTTCAAATATGACAAACATAATTGAAAAGAAAGACATGATTTCTTTATATAGCATAGCTTAAAAGCATAAATGGTTTAAATATTCATCTAAAAAAAACAAAGATGAAAATTGAAAGACCAACATGAATTCTATATGAGTATTAAGCCTATAAAAGTTATATAAATTATGAATCAAAAAGACCATCATGATTACTCTGTAAAGGAATAAAAACATTAAAATTCTAAACATGTAATTCAACATATTTAACTAATTATTGCTATCAAGGAAAATGGATTTATTCCACGTCTGTATGAATTTCATTCTCTTGATAACGTTAACACATTACACTGAAGTATACCAAACGTTTATATGACTTCGAGTTATAGTATATTGTAAAACCACGAAATTCCATAGGATTTATTTTCGGTAATTTTCGGGGCATCTTTTATCCACGAATTCATATGACTACGAAAATTATTAGCAGATATGTTAAAATGTATTTTTCTACGAAGTCAGGAGTCCAAGGAAATAATAATTGTTTGAAGACCAAGGTAATAGATCCCATCGAAAATATATGACCATACAGTATACGTTTTAATCTAAATGGAAAAAATGAAAGCTCTGATCATAGAAGTACAGTTGAATATAGCGAACATAAAAACGAGTTAACTAGGAATTTAAATATACATAATATATATTTATGTTTCAGTGTTGGATTACGTTACCATTGTAAATGATGATAACAAGGTCATGTTGAGGATGTTACCATATGCCCTGGACCAGGACATAAACACGTGCTTTGATCTTCCCGTCCCAGGAGATTTCCCCTCAATGCTGTGGCTTAGGATTAAAAACATGAGTCTGTTCGGTGTGACGTCACAGAAATTTGTAGTTCATGCTATAGGTGAAGGCATAGAGTGTACACGTATTGGACAAAAAAGTATACAAGTAAGTTGTTGAGTTCGTTGCTATATTTACATTGAATTCATATGTTTAGGTGTCAATATCTGCATTACAATCCTGTCGTAATACATTTTTATTGTCGAAATTTACATTGAATTTACATCATAATAGTTTGTAGGTGTCAATACAATATCTGCATTAAATTCCTGTCGTAACACATTTTATTGTCGAAATTTACATTGAATTCACGTCGTTTAAGTCTCGAAAATTGCAAGGAATCACAGAGGAATGATCCTACACGAAGACATTCATTCTAATGACGAGAATGATCGGGAAAATAACAACTATAAGCTATGTGGGTGCGATAGAGGTTATTTTAAGTAATCTGTAAGGGTGTTTTTTTCAATTGTTGTTTTGGGGATTTTTTTATGAAAAGATGAAAAATGGCGTTTTAGCCATCGTGCTTCGTCTGTCGCCGTGCGTCGTACGTAAACTCTTTCTTTACATCCTTACTCCTCTTTCATACCTGGACGGATTTCAACCAAATTTGGTCTGATAATTGCATAAGGGTTATCATTTGTTAAATTCTAAAATTTGATTTGACCCCTAGGGGTCGAGGCATAGGGCCCCAAAGTGTGAGGTGCTGTAATAAGTTTTAAAACCGTACTCCTCATTTTGTCTAGGTGGATTTCAACAAGCTTTGACCTGATTAATCAGTTAGGGTAGGCAATTATTTCTTAAATCAGAAGTTTGTCTAATGGGACTAATGGCTTGGGCCCGAAAAGGAGATATTCAGTAATATTTTTGCTTCAAAACGCTACTCCTTCTTAATACCTCGGTAGATGTCAACCAAATGGACCTGAACCATTACAGCAGTTGGGTTATCATTCCTTAGAATTTGACCTTAGGGACCTGGGGTAGTTAGACAATGTTATGGTTCAAAATGTTATTCTTTCTTAATGCTAAAATGGATTTCAACCAAATTTGGTCTGAAATATTATTGGGAGTGGCAAATCATTTCTTCAATTCAGAAAGTTAATTCCTTGGGACAAATAGGAAACTTAGTCAAAGATTTTGCTTAAAAGTGCTACTCATCCTTAATGCTTAAATGGATTTGAATCTTATTTGGTCTAGAATATGAAATATCATCTTGGGAATTCATCAGATTTGTCAGACCATCATAGACAAATTCTGGGATAAGTCCATCCATTCATCGATTGTCGATCATGACCCTCTTATTCACAAATATCAACAGACAGGCTATCGTAGATCCACTAATTTTCGTGGAGATTTATTTCTGTTGAATTCATGAAAACTCCTCATTTACGATGTTTTGACATGGATTATAATACTAGCGAATAACATGAGCGATATTTCACCTCGAGTTACAAACGAAAATCTATAATTTAAAAAAACCGCGAAATTTCAGCCTCACGAAAATATGATTATACAGTATTCTATGATAATTCTGTGTACCCATTCAATATGAATTTCTTTCTCCCAAGACATCTGCAGCCTTTACAACAGAATGAATATTTCTGTTTGTTATTTCTGTTAAACTTGTATACCGTTGTCCTTCAGGTCGGAACCTCCAAACCCGCCGATAGTAACAACGGCAGCATCGACTCCTATGTAGAATTTTGTAAGATCGTGTCTCATAATTCTGCTGCAACCATCACCTACTGTGATATAGAATGTGTTTGTAACAATTGTTCCTATGTTGATATTGTCATGCAGAGTGCAAACACTAAACCCTGGAGGCTATGTGAACTCACCCCTGAGGATGTGATACAATCAAAACGACAGGAATCTTGAACTGCATACTATGCGATAACATATTTTTGTATAACACCAGACGGGATTGTACATATCAAAGGAACCTAATAAAGCACTTTAAACATCTGATAACATAGACTTGTTGAGTATCCCAAACAGGATATACACAATGGTATCGCTTGGTGGTAAGGAATCGTAATAGATTGAGCGAAATGAAAACACACAACAGGAAATATTCACATGAGGTATACAAACTATTGATTAATTTTGAAATGTTTTGTGTTTTAATTCAATTGTCGCTACATCGATGAAGAATTACTGGATGACTCATTCTCATAGTTCTAATGTTTTCCCTCTTGACCTCTAGTTGTAGTTGTGGACTCTATGTTTTGGAACTGACTGGGAAAAACATGATCGACAGGTAGTCATTTCGGGTTTCGACAATCATAGTTTATCACTGCGATTTCTGAGGAAATGTCTGATGAATCATTCTCGAATTTTTTGATAGCTTTCCCTTGGTCCCTATTTGTGTATAGTCCTTTTTAAAACTGATCGAAAGACCAAGTACCTGATAAGTGGACATATAAGTTGTTACAGCTCTAGTATACTTTCGGTAGAGGATTCTCAAATTTCATATTTCTATGTAGGTTCCCCTTAGATCCTAGAAGGGTGTTGCCAATTTTCATACTAATTGAAAAATACAAAATGTGTGACAGGCTGCCATTTTAAGTTATGACAATAAAAATTTGTAATTGTTATTTACTGAAAGGATCTCTCCTCACTCATATTTTAGTCCGGTTGCCAAACTAAAGTTTTTGAAAAAAAAAACTTGCAATGCGTTCCGTATAATTTTTTTTTGCTGTTTCTATTCCTCTGAATTGTGATCTTCAAGAATCTGTGTGATGCCACTCTATCATCCTTGAGCAATCCGAAGAATATGCAAATGAAGGCCGCCATTACTGAAAATATTGTTTTTGTCAATATCTCAATAATTGCACGTGGAATCAAAATAATTTTCATGTTCATACCTATGTTACTAGGGGTAAAGCATCGCATAAGGCCATTCCAGTATTGGTCACAACTATATTTTGTGCATAGAATGGACAATCAACTTTACTTGTGTTGGTGCATGTTGTCAGTGACCAAACAAGTCATAAACACTGTCACTGTCATCAACACGTCGGGTGTGCTCATTCTGGCAGTGTACTTCCCCGTGACATACACAAAACGTTGTGCATGGCATGTAAGCTTTGTAGCATCCACACATTGTTGTCGAACAGGGATTATCCGTATCACAACCACACCTTATCGCTTCCAGCACCTCCGGTGGAGCAAGACTGACGTCTGGTTGCATTGTTACTGGAGTGAACGGGTACGGGTACTTCCAAATGGCAGTTTGGATGTGCGCCTGCTTTATATTCTCTTTGAATGCCTCTTGGGATGGTGGGAGTGACTTACGCTCTGGGGCCTTTGTTACGTTTGTCTGCCCAACCTTCTTGACCAGAGCTCTCCCCGGGCCTCAGACATGTTCGAAGTGACCGAGCCTTTGACCCCGTAGCGCGCAGCCATGAATGTTGTTGCTTCTTGAATGATGTCACCCATGTCCTCAGATTGCACACCCAATTTCTGCAGAGCTATATCACACTTGAGAACTTTGATGACTGTGCTTTTTCCTATTCCGAAGCACTGACAGTGTCACAGTGTGAAAGGGTATGAGCGATTGGCCGTTGTGAAAGAAAGTGTCCATGTTCATTTGCAGTGGCCCCAATGTCTAAAGTAGTTCGTTCAGCGCCTGGTCCTGCCATTGTAAGACAACAAGTCAAGTTCAGCTACTAAATTCAATTTTATTCTCTTTCACAAAATAGATTGTACAGAGAAACATATTTACAATAATATTTACAAACAGAGTAGTGTTCCAAGTCAATATATGATATTTTGTTAATAATGCTGGTAATAAGACACAAGTGATGTCTATTGTCTAGTAAAGTACAATAGGTAGGCTAGTCATTAGGGAGGACAAATAGTGGTATTAATCATTCTTATAAAAGTATAGTTTCTTTAATGTTTTAACATCAGTAATGTTCATAAATCTATTAAACTTGGTAGTGTTAGGCCTGAACCAGAAGTATTTATCAATATATAAAACTCAGTTATTAAAGAAAAAAAGACATTGGAGTAAGTAATGAAATTCATCACCAATATCCCCTCGATCGCAATATGGACATTTCCTTTCTTCATACTCAATACCGTGCCATCTTCCGGTTTCAACAATATACTTTTGGTTAGTAGTACGAAATTTACAAAGAGTAATTATTTCTTTTTCATCTATATTATCCAAATATTATTCGAAATAACATTTTGTTTTTGTTTTGGAAATTCTATAACATATAGCTTTTGAGGAATTGTATACATCACTATTCCATTTTTACAAATACTGGTCAATAAGTCTTTATTTCACAGTGTTCTTTAACCACTTAGGATTAAATGTCAACGCATATTTAGAGTTCCATATATAGATATAAAAGTTTATACAGAATAAAACCCAATTTTGTTTCTTTACATTTGATTAACTATGATCAGTATGATATTAGTTTTTACTGAAAATTCTAGGAGATATGTACCTAATTCCCCGTATACCATGTAACAAGGAGTACTATTTTTCACTCCAAGCAATAGTGTACTGTGGTTAAGTCATCATTTTCATCAAAATCATCTTTAAAGTCAGCTGCATTTGAGGTTCGTGCAATACAATCGCTTAATAAACATACATATTTACAATTGGCTGCAAAATGTAGGTATTCATTTTCTAGCTCAAAATATGGGTCACCTGTAAAATATTTCGAGTTTTCAGGAGAAATATATACTATATCAAACAGGAAATCTTCGTTACAATTACATGTATTTCCGTTGATCTTAGACCAGCTTACATATTTACAGTCACTATCAGTCATATGCACATTATTTGCTAACACATATTTGTATGCTAGTGTTATTCCACCAGATTTAACTCTCCTAATATAAAAACGGTTTTTCATTTTAGTAACAAAACCAGGTAAGTCAATAACATTTAAATCGTCTGTGTTTGTCTCTCACAAACAAAGGTATCAAAACTATTTACAAACTCCAAAAATTCAGGGTATTGCATTTTTTTTCAAAATACCACAAACATTTAACACTAATATTTTTAATTTATTTACAGTACATGAGTCCAGTACAGTTAGGTTTGAACTGCTCGTACTATGCTATAACTTGCTTACTTGGAGTAGACCTGTCCGTATCGCTGTCCGAGGAGTTTATATATAATTGTCTCTAACTAGTAGGGTCTTCTTTTCAATTTCAATTTCAACAAATTTTATTGACAAATGTCAAAAGGAATTGGACATCAGGCATTGCCTATTTAAGTCCTCTCCTTCAGGTGACAACCTGTGGTAAGCAAACAAACAAACACACACACACACACACACACAAACACACACACACATATATATATATATATATTTTTTTGTTGAAAAAAAGACATGAGGGGAAGTAACTCCTTATCATAAACAAACTAATTCAGGATTATATTAGGAAGTAACCCAATGTTATGACTATTGAGTTTGAGCATTAATCAAGATGAACACGTATGAGTTAGTTTCATATTCTTAATTTTGGCTTGAGGAGTTAAAATATTTGTTGAAATTAGATTTTTCTCCCAGCAGATAAGGCCACACAAAGTCACTATGCACAACACTGGCCAACATTGTTTGGGTTTAAAACCCAATTTCAACAAATAAATGTACATAGTTTGATAGTAAGGTTACAACAAGTGTTATTCATAATATGAAAATTGCTTATTTAAATAAGGAGTTACTTCATATAGTTACATAAGTCATAGTAGCCATCTAGCTGCCCAGACTAAACTTACATTGTATCTAATTCTAGTATAGGAGGGAAAATGTAAGAGATAAGTAATACTAATACATCAAGTATGTGTAGTATTGCTATAGTAGTAGTCAACCTGGGGGTTTAATTGATAAATAGTAATTTCTAAAAGTACATATAGGATGTTTACAATACCGCATTCAATTAGAAAATTCTTCGTTGTGGAAATAAAGTCATGCATCATTAGAATGGTTGTAAATTAGGCATCGAAAAATGGGAATCTTTTAGAACGTGAAATAAAATCTGAAACATGAGATAGGATGACTTTATTTTGTATATCATTACAAAGAACACAACCATGTAATAAGACCTTTTCACATAAATGATTATGGGTGTCATGATTCAAGTTCTGCCGAAGGGTCTGTTGAATATCGGTATATCTATTGCACTCAAAGAAGAAGTGTAGGGTAGTTTCATAAGACTGAGCGCACTCACACATTGGCGATTCTATTAGATAATCTTTGAAAAGATAGTTAAGATTACTAGCGTTATTTCTTAACTGGCACAGTATAATGTTTGTATCACGATAACCTAGGAATTTAAAAGCATAATTTGTTTCAGAGTCTACATATTGATTATTGTTCAATAACCTTTTCAACTGAGATGTGGAATGGATATTACTAATATCTGGGGCAAGTCTTTTAATCTCATTAAACATGCATGGAAAGAAACTTTCATAATAATTTACTGTGAGACACAATGGGGGATCAAAAATTATATTTGTACGCAAGGGATATCTGTCTTGGGTTTCACCATATATACTAAACAAAAAAAGAAAGGTAACACTACTTTATTCTGTGATTAATTAATTAACCCCTTCATAAATCCTTACCAATCATGTACGAATAAAGTAATTGATCAATTCTGATAAAACTGCTCTCATGGTTCATTATAAAACTTTGTGTTCAGTTGATTTTATTCGACTGTAAAGGACGTTGGGGTCAATTTCAAAGGTAACAACATTAGTAACGGATATGGCCACCGTTTGCGAAGTAAACAGCATTGCAGCGTCGTCGCATAGAACTCGTAAACCGGCGGATAATTCGAGGAGAGATGTTCCATTCAGCGATCAAGGCTTGGGCCAGCTCCTGCAAGTTTGACGGCTGATTTTGACGTTCTCTCACGCGTCTCCCAAGAACGTCCCAGACATGCTCAATCGGTGACAAATCATGTGATTTAGATGGCCAATCTAACACCTGTACGTTAGTCTGCTGCAAGAAAGTTCTGCGACTGGTGTGCGCTGGTGCGTTATCCTGTTGAAGAATGGCAGAACCACTGGTCTTAAAATTTCGTCCCGATATCGAATGCCGGTTAAATTGCCATTTAACACAACAAGCCTAGTACGAGTCCCCCCACTAATACCACCTCAAACCATTACACTTCCGCCGCCAAAGCGGTCCCGTTCTGCGACACAGCAGTTCGCAAAACGCTCCAGTCGTCGCCTCCACTATCTGCGCCTTCCGTCACCGTGTTGCAGACAAAACCTGGACTCATCTGAAAACAGAACATTGTTCCATTGTCGTAAGGCTCAACGACGGTGAACACGGGTCCAGTTACGCTGATTATTACGGTGACGTTGAAACAAATTGGGTCCAGTGTAGTTACGTCGCGCTTTCAATTGGTAGGCCCTCAACTTGTTGTGGACTGTTTGGGGAGACACACGACGCCCAAACAATGTCCTTGTAGTCTCTACTGCGGTTACGAATCGATTGCGCAAGTGTATCAATCGTATACGACGGTCATCCCTGGCGGTCGTTTTACGAGGTCGGCCGCTTCGGGGACGATCCGATGTTGACCCAGTTTGGTTTAAACGACTTACCAACTGGCAAATTGTCTCAACACTGCAACCAAAATGCCATGCAACTCGACGGCGAGACTCTCCAGCCTGGATAATGCCTAAAGCCCTTTCTCTCTGTACTTGTGACAGCCGGGGCATAATGATAAAGTTGATAGATAGCAAGATTAGGTGATTTCTAAGTCCTAAGGATCTAAGGAACAGTTGCCAGTTTGAATGTTTATGAAATTCAAGCGAAGATACAAGTAAGTCGCAGAAAACCTCGTGCAGCTCTTTCGCTAATACAGACTTTCACGCTTGAATACTTTGATAACCCCCTTGGATTTTGTAATGTAAAACATTACCATTTTATAATATAGCACAAACGTCATTATGTTTTCACTCATTTACAGGTATTCGCCAACGAAACATGTTAACCTTTCTTTTTTTGTTAAGTATATATGGCTGAATTATTTCACTAAAGTAGTCTGGAGTTTCATTAGTTATTAATTTATACATTAAGATAAGTTTAATTTTATATTTTGTTACTCAAAGTTTCCCATCCTCATTCCCTATATAATTTATTATGTGATGTCCCTCTACGTAAACCTGTAATTAATCTAGCAGTCTCAAGTTGTATGGATTCCAATAATTTTTTTTGAGCCAGTGTACAGTTATCCCAAACAACATTTACGTATTCAATAATTGGCCTAATGTACGAAGTATACAAGGTAGTAAGAGATTTTTTTTATCAATTTTGTTTTTCATTCACCTTAAGATTTTCACCCTTTTAAATGTTTTTCATAGATATTAGATATGTGTTGATTCCACTTGGCATCATCACTAAGAGTAAGACATAGATGTGTATGAAGTTTGTTATCAGTAATTGGTTGATTATAAAATGTAATAATTGGGTGTTTTTGTCAGATTTTCTTGAAAATACTACAGATTCAGTTTTGGAAGGATTGAATTCAGTATCCCATTTATTGGCCCACAGCATTACGTTTGTCAAGTCATGCACCAAAGAGAGGTGTATCTTTTGCAAATAATTTTATTTTACTGGAGACGCATTCAACTTTATCATTAATATATAATAAAAATAGTAATGGCCCGAGAACCGAGCCTTGTGGCTCCCCAGCTTGGACAGGGTCAAAGGTTGATGCATAACCTTCTGTCAAAACTCTCTGTTTCCTATTAGATTGAAAATGTTCAAGCCAATTTAATAGATTATCTGTAACACCATAAGATTGCAATTTATAAAGCAGTACATTATGCCAAATCCTATCGAAAGCTTTACGTATGTCACAGAATATAAATCTGATTTCTTTGATCTAGCAATTACCAATGGTATGGTAAATAGATAATAACTGATTTACAGTAGAATCTTTGGGTGTAAAGTAGGACTGATGCTTTGTAATAATTTTATATGTAGCAAGATAATTATAGAGATATTTGAAAATAATATTTTCAAGCATTTTGCTGAAACATGAAGTAATTGATATAGGTCTGTAATTAGATGTCTGATTAGCTAATCCTTTCCCTTTATAAATAGCATTAATATTAGCCAACTTCCAACAGATGGGAATAATACCTGTTTCTAAAGATTTGTGAAACAGGAGAGTGAGAGAGGGGAGAACATATGGATGTAGTCGTTTGATTATTCTAGGAATCATGTCATCTGGTCCAGCAGGTTTATTACCATTCAAAAGAAATAATTAATCCTTAACATCTTGTTGGGTAAAAACAATATTATTTATAGAGTTGGGATAATCATTGACAGTTTCAGGTAAAGGTTCAGTATTTTTCAGAAGTAGTCGAAATAGATAGAAAGTATTTATTTAAGCATTCAGCTTTGTCAAATGAATGTTGAATAAATGAGTTATTGTGATTTAGTGGGAGATAGAAGAAGTCTTATTGGTTATATTAAGAACATTTCTTGCAATTTCCCACCATTTATTAGGAGGAATAGATCTGTCGGCTAAGGATTTTTGAAGGTGTTCCATGTAAGATTTCTTTGCATCACGTATTTTACCAACAGTTTCGTTTCTTTTGTTTCTATAGGATTGCCAATGAAGAGCAGAGTTAGTAGTTTTACCTTTCCTATGAGTCCTATTTCTTTATCTTATAAGTAGTCCAATATCATTTGTCATCCATTTCTTATCATTTGGCCTAATAGTCACATACTTAAAAGGTATACATTCATCAATTAACTGTTTTATAGTGTCACATAGAATATTGTTGAAGTCATTTGAGTCATTAGTATTGATAAGGTTTGTCCAATCTTTCCCTAAAATAGATCTGTTCATCTGATCATAATCTGCATCCTGATGAATAAATATTTTCTTCTGATATATTTGTAGCTTGTAGACAGTGTACGAAATATTGAACTGTATCAGAGAATGGTCACTACATATAGGAGGAAAAACAGATGCATATCTAATTAGATTAATGTTATTAGAAAAGACAACATCAACTGATGTTGATGAGGATGGAATGATACGGGTGGGCTCAGCGATAAAACTTAAAAGATTAAATTTTGTCATAAATCTAGCAAGATGAGAATGCGGTTGGAGATTTAGCATGTTCATGTTTATATCGCCAGTAATTACTATATCTAAGTTGGCGTTTACAGCTCTTTCAATTACTGAGTCTAAATTTTCCTAATAGCTGACTGGTGATTCAGGTCTAAAGAGACAAGCTAACAGGAACTTGTGTTACTCAACATGGATTTCCACCCATATCATTTCAACATCATCACGTTCGAGATCACATTGTCTTTTAACGAATATATTGTTTTGTAATATATAAGTATCCCACCACCAGGACCTGTTTTCCTATCTAACCTATGGAGATTTCCAAAGTAATTAGGTATTATAAGATTAGTATCAGGTATATTAGATGTGAGATGGGTTTCAGTTATCATTACCATTTAACTCCGCTTCAACAATGTCAATCTTATTTCGTAGGGATCTAATATTAAGATGAGAAATTTGTAGGTTACATAAAGGGTCTGGGATTAATCCAATATCATTACACCTTACTAACAAGGTGCTAGCAACATAAAGAGAGAAGAGTAAATTTTTGACATATAGAATATGATAGAAATTACTAATTGATATAACACAAAAGTATGCTAATAATTTACCAGTATACCCCGAGTGACAATACATGTCCCGTCATGTAATATAACTATTGTTGTTTTAGCCATAATCATATAGATATATAATTCCAAAACATTCTACTGTGACGTAATAAGGATACATAATATAGCGAGTATTGAGAAAGCAGATTAATTTAGTGTCTGGGCAAGCAAAGATGAATAAAAATACAAGAAAATACATTCTATTCACGAACTGCTCGTTTACTCCGAATTTCATATTGTTTTAGTTTATTAGCATTCTTGACATTCTGGAGATCACAGTAATGAAAAAATTTCACAATAATGGCTCTTGGTGTATCGTTTCTTCTTTCCCCCTTTCCTCCAATTCTATGAACATTTGCCTAGGGTATATTATGTACGTTCTCGATTTGTAATTTCTCTTTGATAAAATCCTTGACAGTATTTTCACAGTTTTACGGGTCATACTTATCCCAAACTTTCTCATCGATTCCAGTAAAATTCAAGTTATATTTCATGCTTCTGCACTGTGCGTCACGTGCATTTGCCTGTAATTCACTGATCTTTTTTCTCGTGTCGTCCATTTCGTCGTCGGCTATTTCTAAGTCTTTCACACTTTCGTTACATTACACCCAGTTGTGTTATTAGCTGCTTTGACCCTGTCCATTGTATTGCTGTTTCTCTGTAAATCACTTTCTATCTCCATGATTTTTTGTTAACACACTAATTCTGCCTCAGAATTGTCAACCCTTCCAGATAGGCTGTTGAGTTTCTCTTTGATTTCCTCTAAATTCATTGTATTATTTTTTTAGATTACTGTCAAACGAGTATTCACTTGTATCATATTTTCCTTCATTTCAGTAACATTCTGTTCATAAGTACTTTTGTTTTGACCTTCCTGACCATCATATAAAGTTTCTCTACAGTCAGATAAGATTTCAAACACGAGCTTACCTGTGCCTTCCGCCATCTTGAGTAAATCCATTTCGGCCACCCAATATCCAAACTCTGAAATCACCAACAACACCCCCGGTTCAACATTTTCACCATATTTTCAATCACAGAACACTTCAGTATTATGTTCACTATCATTTAGCCTGAACTTGACAGGTAAAACCTGCTCGAACCCAAAAAATCAACCAAAATTTTCTCTGTCCACCCGTAACACTGCTCGATCCGGCTGCTATAGACATTGGGGCCACTGCAAATGAACATGGACACTTGTTCTCACAACTGCAAGCCGCTAATGCCCTTTCAGGCCGTGACACTGTCAGTGCTTCGGAATAGGAAAAAGCACAGTCATCAAAGTTCTCAAGAGTGATATAGCTCTGCAGAAATTGGGTGTACTATCTGAGGACATGGTTGACTTCATTCAGGAAGGTGTGGTTGTGCTACGGATAATTCCTCTTCGCCAACAATGTGTGGATGCTACAAAGCTTAGATGCCATGCACAATGTTTTGTGTATGTCACGGGGAAGTATACTGCCAGAATGAGCACACCCGACGTGTTGATGACAGTGACAATGTTTCTGACTTGTTTGGTGACTGACAACATGCATCGACACAAGTAATTGGTATGTTCTTTGAGTATTCACATACACACTAAAGTTGATTGTCCATTCTTTGCAGTTGTGATCAATACTGGAATAGCCTTTACCCCTAGTAACATAGGTATGAACACGAAAATTATTTTGATACCACGTGTAATTATTGAGATATTGACAAAAACAAGATTTTCAGTAATGGCCGCCTCAATATGTCTATTCAGCATAAAGTTATTGGTGCATTCTTTACTGAAATGACTTATTCTGATTCTTCACCCCTCAAAACATGAGGATAGAAACCAAAATGATTTCGATGCCATAAATAGTTACTGAGAAATTGATAAAAATAAATTTTCAGTAATGGCGGCCTTCATTTGCATATTCTTCGGATTGCCCAAGGATGACAGAATGGCATCATACAGATTTTGAAAGAGCACATATTAGGGATATAGAGACAGCAATAAAACTTTGTACGGACCGCGATGCACGCCTGATGGTATCTGACACCGGACTATTTCACGTGAAGATTCATTTTGATCCCTACCTGTGCCCTTTTCATTTAAGATTTTTGTCAAAAATTAATCAAAGATAAGGCTGACAGGCAACCTTATTGGATTCTGACAAAGAAAAAAATTCTTGAAAAGCACTGGAGGGAACTTCATCAAAGTTCTTACGTAGGTACCCCTAGATATGAAAAATTAAAGACAGACGACCATCTTGGATTTGACTATTGATTTCGCTATTTTTCATAAGGAAATTTCAAATTTCATTTGATCAAGAACAACGTCAAAGGAAAGAATTTTTTAAAAAGAAAAAGATCAATCCAACTTTTAAAGAAAAAATACGAATTAAACAAAAGCGGGTACGAGGATCCAGCTTGGATCTTAAGTAGCTTACAAAAGATTTCATTAAATCCCCGTTGCTTTTTTTAAAGCAAATAAGGAGGTAGTCATCGAGATCTTCCGCTCATGTTTATTTGTAAAATATATATATTTAAAGTGAGCAACATGGAAAACTGGGAAGGATTTCAGCCAATCAGGTCACAGCAGCCTCATTAAATATGCGCAGAAATTGCCGTTAATCTAGCTTGAGTTAGGGATTAAGGGAAAAGTCTACCAAGCCACTCTCATCATAATTCATTTGTTCAAAAAATAATGTGCAGAAAAAATAATTAGTGTTCCGGAAAAAAGATATCAGCCAATTAGGTCACATCAGTCTGTCAATTAGGTCACATCAGTCTCATAAAAAAAATTAATAGAATTTGCCGGTAGTTGAACCTGAACAAGGAATTAAGGTAACAAGTCTACACAGCAAGTTTTCTAAAAATCTGTCCATTCCTCCATAAGATAATATGCAATAAGTTTTCCAGTAGAGTGATTAAAGAAATCAGTAGATCAGGTCACTGCAGTCTCATTAGATTTGTGCAATAGACTAAGACAAGAAGTGTACCAACCAAGTTTCATCCAAATCCCACCAGTCCTTCAAAAGATATCATGTGGAAAGCAGCATCCGGACGGACGGAAGGACTGAAAGACGGACGGCGGAACCCATTTGAATATCCCTTCCAACTTTGTTGGGCGGGGGATAAAAATACTTGTATGTTGGGCTTTTCTTTATTATTTTCACAACTGCTTGAAGATCCTCTTCCGTTTTAGCTAGATTTCCCTTAAATGTTTTACATGTATAACATGACAATTATGCAATAAAAAGAAAGTGGTTTTTAACTAAATTAAAAACAGGGATTTTAGTTTTCGGCAATATGGAGATATATCCATATATGTAACCTCTAAAATGTCATACTCCGTTTTTTCATAAATGAATGTTATTTTCGTTTTCAATATAACACACATTTAACCTGTTTGATGTATTTTTTTATTTATTTATTTATTTATTTATTTTTTTTTTTTTTTTTGTCGCTAAGCATTTTATTTTATTTCTTTATTTTTACTGTTGATATATTGTCCGGTACATCAACAACATAAATACGTTAGCTGGATGAAGGCGTCTGTGATGGAACATTTAAAAAATTTGTTTTCGGATGATTTCTTACATTCAAATTATCCACATATTATTATTATTATTTTATTTTGTGGAATTCAGTGTATAAAGCCATTCTATTTTGTATTTTAAAGTTTTATATCAAACTTGAAAGTGATGTGCGTATAGTATCGGGAGTTACCTCCCCTATCGCGCACACTGCTACTTGTCAAGCAGGTTGATATCCTCTCATCACATTGTACAACATTCTAGAAAATGTACAGTTTTTATTCTTTCTTTAAGGTAACAAGAAAAACTAAACTTTTTGATCGACACATGAGCTTCTTTTTTGTTCGATTATATATAAAGTATCTATATTAATGTTATACAGAATATAGAGCTACCGATGTATGTGAGCTCCGCGTAATTTTCGAGCGTTCTAATGGACGTTGTCTTACATTTCTCATGTTGAATAACACAATGTTATCCTTATAAAAAAGTAAAACGGCGGAAAATGATTGTATTGCTCTCGGTAATTGGTTATAGGGCGGTAATTACCACCGTTCGCCCCCCGTTTTAATGATTTAAACTTATCTTTATTGTCAAAAAGATTTGTTAGTAAGTATTGTTAACTTATAGGAGACCTCTCTCTAAATACAGAGAATGGCAATTATACAATAACAATAGTCACTTGATTGCACAGGAGAAATATTCTATCATGTATCATACCACACACAGTTTGACTAACTATAGACTATAACCTAACGAGAGAGAGAGAGAGAGAGAGAGAGAGAGAGAGAGAGAGAGAGAGAGAGAGAGAGAGAGAGAGAGAGAGAGAGAGAGAGAGAGAGAGAGAGAGAGAGAGAGAGAGAGAGAGAGAGAGAGAGAGAGAGAGAGAGAGAGAGAGAGAGTGAATATAGACAAAGGTGACATAAATTCCTTACAGTTGATTAAGCAAATCTCTCAGTATCGCATCAAGGTTGATACGTGAAGAAATTCAACGATATCGAACACAAACCTAAGTTCATGTTCAATACCGGTCTTTCCATGCCATACTAATCAAAGTTCATGTCTCAGTTTTAGGAAATACACATGACATTAAGCCTTCAAACAACGCGACATAATGGAAAAAAGGTATTCTCCAGAGCGCAACTGAAAATTTCAGGAGTCGGTAGTTGATGAGAAATGCTCATCACAGCCAACGCACCTAACTACTTTCACTGCACCAAGCTTACACTTAATATAGACGGCTCTGTTTAAGATAAAACGTGACTGGAGTTTCCATGTCAGTTTCGTTTTAGACCAACTACTTAATACTGGCTTTAAGAATTCTTTTTTTGTCCGAAATGTTGTGAGTTCTATTCCGGTATCAGTTTCTAATATAACTGTGGGCTGTTTTTTGTTTGCATATTAAACAAAAAGCTGTGTCTGGTTCCAATTGCCGTTAAAGGAAAAACGTAATTGGAGTTCCAATTTTTTACCAAGCGGTTGGTTCTTACGTATTTCTCAAATAGATCTAGTATTTTGATCTGAGTTCCAGTGTTGGTCGTATTTCAGTTTTCAAACGAAATAAGGGTATGTATCCCGTAGTATTGTCCTGACTGTCGATGATGGGACTTGACAACCAAACTAAGTCAGGATCCTGTAGTACTGCCCTGACTGTCGATGTTGGGACTTGACAACCAAACTAAGTCAGGACCCTGTAGTACTGCCCTGACTGTCGATGATGGGACTTGACAACCAAACTAAGTCAGGACCCTGTAGTACTGCCGTGGCTGTCGGTGATCTGACTTGACAACCAAACTAAGTCAGGACGCTATAGTACTGCCCTGACTGTCGATGTTGGGACTTGACAATCAAACTAAGTCAGGACCCTGTAGTACTGCCGTGGCTGTCGGTGATCTGACTTGACAACCAAACTAAGTCAGGACCCTGTAGTACTGCCCTGGCTGTCGATGAAGGGACTTGACAACCAAACTAAGTCAGGACCCTGTAGTACTGCCCTGGCTGTCGATGATGATCACAGACATGTCCCACAGGTACAATGTAGATCATAGACATGTCCCACAGATACAATGTAGATCACAGACATGTCCCACAGGTACAATGTAGATCACAGACATGTCCCACAGGTACAATGTGGATCACAGACATGTCCCACAGGTACAATGTAGATCACAGACATGTCCCACAGGTACAATGTAGATCACAGACATGTCCTACAGGTACAATGTAGATCACAGACATGTCCTACAGGTACAATGTAGATCACAGACATGTCCCACAGGTACAATTTAGATCACTGACTTGTACTAGAGGAACAGTTTAGATCACAGACATGTCCCACAGGTACAATGTAGATCACAGACATGTCCCACAGGTACAATGTAGATCACAGACATGTCCCACAGGTACAATGTAGATCACAGACATGTCCTACAGGTACAATGTAGATCACAGACATGTCCAACAGATACAATGTAGATCACAAACATGTCCCACAGGTACAATGTAGATCAATGACTTGTACTAGAGGAACAGTTTAGATCAAAGACATGTCCCACAGGTACAATGTAGATCACAGACATGTCCCACAGGTACAATGTAGATCACAGACATGTCCCACAGGTACAATGTAGATCACAGACATGTCCCACAGGTACAATGTAGATCACAGACATGTCCCACAGGTACAATGTAGATCACAGACATGTCCTACAGGTACAATTTAGATCACAGACATGTCCTACAGATACAATGTAGATCACAGACATGTCCCACAGGTACAATTTAGCTCACTGACTTGTACTAGAGGAACAGTTTAGATCACAGACATGTCCCACAGGTACAATGTAGATCACAGACATGTCCCACAGGTACAATGTAGATCACAGACATGTCCTACAGGTACAATTTAGATCACAGACATGTCCTACAGATACAATGTAGATCACAGACATGTCCCACAGGTACAATTTAGCTCACTGACTTGTACTAGAGGAACAGTTTAGATCACAGACATGTCCCACAGGTACAATGTAGATCATAGACATGTCCCACAGATACAATGTAGATCACAGACATGTCCCACAGGTACAATGTAGATCAAAGACATGTCCTACAGGTACAATGTAGATCACAGACATGTCCCACAGGTACAATGTAGATCACAGACATGTCCCACAGGTACAATGTAGATCACAGACATGTCCCACAGGTACAATGTAGATCAAAGACATGTCCTACAGGTACAGTTTAGAGTCGCTGACTTGTACTAGAGGAACAATGTAGATCACAGACATGTCCTACAGGTACAGTTTAGAGTCACTGACTTGTACTAGAGGAACAATTTAGATCACAGACATGTCCCACAGGTACAATGTAGATCACAGACATGTCCCACAGGTACAATGTAGATCACAGACATGTCCTAAAGGTACAATGTAGATCACAGACATGTCCCACAGGTACAGTTTAGATCACTGACTTGTATTAGAGGAACAGTTTAGATCACAGACATGTCCCACAGGTACAATGTAGATCAAAGACATGTCCTACAGGTACAATGTAGATCACAGACATGTCCCACAGGTACAATTTAGATCACTGACTTGTACTAGAGGAACAGTTTAGATCACAGACATGTCCCACAGGTACAATGTAGATCACAGACATGTCCCACAGGTACAATGTAGATCACAGACATGTCCCACAGGTACAATGTAGATCACAGACATGTCCCACAGGTACAATGTAGATCACAGACATGTCCCACAGGTACAATGTAGATCACAGACATGTCCCACAGGTACAATGTAGATCACAGACATGTCCCACAGGTACAATGTAGATCACAGACATGTCCCACAGGTACAGTTTAGAGTCACAGACATGTCCCACAGGTACAATGTAGATCACAGACATGTCCCACAGGTACAGTTTAGAGTCACAGACATGTCCCACAGGTACAATGTAGATCACAGACATGTCCCACATGTACAATGTAGATCACAGACATGTCCCACAAGTACAATGTAGATCACAGACATGTCCCACAGTTTAGAGTCACCGACTTGTACTAGAGGAACAGTTTAGATCACTGATCTGTTCTTTAAGTACAACAGGCTCTCGCTTGCACAGTGTAAAATCTTTGCAGATACCAGTAAATTAATCCCTGCATAATACACAATTGTGTGCCGTTTTGATTACTATTTCCAAAGTTTGGATTTGTCATCAACAGTATTGTGGATAGCTGTTTGGGTCAGGTGACCTGAAAACGCCGGTCTTAACATAGGAATGATAGGTCTGATATTGATACATATAATTATATTTCATAAGTTACTCCAAAAATGCATCCAATATATACTGTCCTTACTCTTTGCATGAAAGAAAATCTAAATGTAACTGGACATCTGTCTCAAAGATCCATGGTAAATGATTAGATGTAAAATTGGATATCTGTCTGATGAATCAATGATAAATGTTCTGATATTAAATTGAACATCTGTCTGACGATCCATGGTAAATGTTCTGATGTTAAATTGGACATCTGTCTGACGGATCAACGTTAAATGTTCTGATGTTAAACTGGATATCTGTCTGAAGAACCAACGTTAAATGTTCTGATGTTAAATTAGATGTCTGTCTCAAAAATAAATAGTAATTGATCAAATGTAAAATCAAACATTGCTCGCAAAGGTCTTAAGGATCAATGAGAAATTATCTGATTCAAAAAAGGACATCTGTCTCAAGGATCATTAGTAAAGTGTCTTATTCAAAAATATACATATGTCAGAATGGTCAATGGAAAATGATCAGATGTAAAATTTTACATCTTTTTTATGAATCAATGTTTAATCAGATGTAACACTGGACATCTCTCTGAAGGATCAATGGCGAAATTATCTGATGTAAAGTTAGAAACCTGATTGAAAGATTGATGGTTAATGATCAGATATAAAATTGGAAATATGTTTGGAGGATCAATGGAAAAATATCTGATATAAAATTGGACATCTGTCTAATGGATTAATGGTAAAGTGTCTGATTCAAACATGGACATCTGTCTGAATGATCCATGAAAAAATATGTGATGTAATATAGAACATCTGTCTGAAGGATCAGTGGTAAATGATCAGTTTTAAAATTGAACATCTTTCTTAAGGATCAGTCTTAATTCAGATGTAACACTGGACAGCTCACTGAAAGATAAGGGAGAAAATATTGAATGTAAGACTAGAAATTTGTTTCAATGATCTATGGTTAATGATCAGATGCTAAACTGGAAATCCGTCTGATGGATCAATGAAAGTATCTGATGTAAAATTGGGAATCTGTCTGAATGAGCAATGGAAAAGTTTCTGATGTAAGGTTGAACATCTGTCTCAAGGATCAATGGTTTAGTATCTGATGTAAAATTGGACATCTGTGTATCAAATCAATGTTTAATGATCAGATGTCTTACGGATCCATGATAATTTATCTGATGTTATATTGACATCTGTTTTTAGACTTTGGGTTTGGTAATTTATGAACAGACAAGCTATGCATTGACCAGTCTGTGCATCACCTTACCATTTCAGTAAAGAAGAAAGTTGACAAGGCCATCCATTCCAGATGTTAATGTCCATCTACATTAATTTCCCATTAAGGTGTTGCAGAAAAACTTGTCATTGGCATACCCGCCAAGTTTTCAAAATTCACAGGGGGAGAAAAGTGTGTTAACGACATTTTTGACTCTGCCACAATACCTTGTGCATTGCGACATTTGTCACAACAAAAAAATAATCAAGGTCTATTTAAACAATACATCAAGATAAGTTTATATTGATAAGGTGCAAGCTTTACTGTACTATAAAAATGAAATTGGTTACTTATAACCTACTAAGCAGGATCTCTAAAATCGGGAGAATATCCCAATTTTGATCCATACGATCGGGAGGCGGGTATGGGGAGAGAAAATCGGGAAACTCCCGACTGTATCGGGAGAGGTATGCATGGGAAGATTATTTGCCTGAAAGATGTAGGGTAAATAAAATATTTTCATCATAGGATATCCGGATTGTAATAGTAACTGTTTCGTTGCAGATTTTTTTTCTGGAACAAAAATATTGGAAAATTTAAATAAATGAATAATTCCAGAGACGTATATAACACATGTGTTATATGCGTCTCTGATAATACACATTAAATAAACCAAAATAATCTGCATCACAAAACTATACAGATACTTTCATTTTAAATTTAGTTCCAAATGATAAAGTGTTATTACTTCTTTTAATTATTCAAGCCGTAAACCAAATTAAATTATGATTTTGAGAATACATTTTAAATATACAGAAAAAATATTTGTTGTTATATTGTTATCGGAAAAAGTACATACTTTTTCTTATTTGGTAAAAAAGGACACTTCAAATAAATTCAATACATATTTTGAAACTGATCAAAGAAAAAATAATGGAATTAAAATAAGTTCAAATCTCCTGCTGAAAACTCACTTCACATTATAAAGTCCATATCATATTTCACATATTTTGTTTACACTAGGAGCGTACTTCCGGTTGTGACGTCACACGTATTCCGCCATAAAAATACGAAAACGAGGGTGTGCCAAAAAGGAGGGGAAGAGGAATTAGCTCTCTGGGGTAAGTCCTAACTTTTGATTTACCGTTAAAATAAGAGGAGAAACAAAAGTATGTATAATTTTACGGTATTGTGTGTCGAAAACAAGTGCACTGTGGCTGCAAACGCCGTGTAATCAGGCTGAAATGATGTTGTTTCAGCAGCTGCAGCAAAAGTAATTACAGCTCTGTTCCCCCTTTCCGTTCTCCCGATATGGGCATCGTGATAAAGACTATGATTGTGCTGTTAATTGTGTATTTGACCTTTATAATGTACCAATGTACTCTGTAACTGGACAGAAGACTTTGGAATGATCTTTACTACCAGCCAGTCTCGTACAAACCATTTGACAATCAACAAGTACACTTTCTGTACGTGTGTGTATTATAAGAGGCTCCAAAGGGGCGTTTGTTTATGATACATATTCTACACGTGTTTTAGCAATCTTGTGTCTAACACGTTTATTTCACCAATTAAACATTTCACAAATCCACAGTCATAGCCTTGTGATATGAATATCCTGTCCTCTCATACTATTGTTTGTTGCATACGTAACAGACACACGATACCAGATAAAAATAAAGCCAGAAAGTTTGGATTGGCTAGGTCTATACGGTGCGATTAGGAGATCATATTTATTTACTTTATTGTTTTGTAAGTACTAGGCACTTGTGGTATAATTGTGTATTTAGTATGCTGTAACAGTAATTGAAAGGTTTCTGGAATAACCGAGATCAGAAATTTATTCTTAGAATTTTTTGTCATTGACATTGACTCACTTCTCTTGAAATGATCTTAATATAGAATCATGAATAAGTAAACAAATATATCACAAATGCTTGTTGAGTTCGTTGAAATTATACTGAAAGTGATTAACAAATATGTAACTAATCAGTGTGCATATATATCGAGTTTAACTGAGTCATAACAGAGTTGATTGGACTATAGGAACAAAATGCACTATTTACATTTTGCTTTTATTATATTTAATCTGAAAACCCCCTCCGGTGAAAGACTATGTAGAAAGTAGTTCCAGAATACATGACTTTTAAGTTAAATTTTTCTGTCAGAAGGTAATACATCTTGTAAATTGTGTCTGATGTTATGTTTTGATTAGTCAATGAGTTGTATGTTTGGGTCATGATTGCTTAGAGCAAATGTAACATAAGTAAGGTGACAATGCAAATTATATGTAAACTAAAAGTCATGGAGTATGATTAAATTCAAGTTGTTTGGGTAACATAGTTGTATTGGTACTTTATAAATTGTTAAGGTTTTTCTAAAATCAGAAATTTGTGCAGGATTTTTTTAGTCAATTCCAATCCAAAATTTTTTATGATCGAGTCCTTACGCTAGATATTTTTGTGGGTTCTCAGAATTTGATTGTCTCAGGAGAATCCGAATCCCAAAAATCACTGAAAAAAAACCACTTAAATTTGAAACAATTTAGATAGCTATTATTACAATAATAAGTAATTTCATTTTCATATAATGTGTATTCAGCAAATAAAAACTTTAATAAAAACGGTGACAAAGTTAATCTACATGTCGTTCATTGTTAATTTCAATCCATTTACTATTAACACTACATCATCCTTAGCTACTGTCGTCCAAAGTTTCACAGGTTACCCATTAACATAACACACTGTATCTGGAGGTTGCTCATTCTGTCAGCCTGTCGAATGCTCCAAAGATGTGCTTACAAAAACAACTGGTGGAAAACTACAGCTGCTCGGTAAAGAAACCCAACTGTTATGGATTATATTTAAAGTTGAGCTTCTGAAAGGTTCTCTGAGGTACTCAGCATCACATTGTTTAAGGGATGCATTTGTGAAGAGTTACCTCCCCCTTTTCGTTTCATCAAAGTTTATTTCAACATTACTTGAACAACCAACATAGCTACACAGGTTCCCTCCAAAAGGTAACCTCCCTTTCACATAATGATTGATTAATTTATCTGCTATTTTGAAAATTAAAATATTAGAATTCTTCTTTTGAGGAGCCATATAAGATCAAGTCTACTGATGGTGCTGGAGGTGGAAGAGGGGTGCAGAGTAGAGGGGAAAGTGTTGTTTGAGTCTCCAGAACAAAGTATTATCACTTCTGGGCCAGTAAAATCTATGGATTGTAAAATCATCATGAGAGGTACAGGGAGTTAGATAGAAGAGTAAGTGACTTGTATTTTGTCTGTATGTCAGAACTGCCTTCAGACAGCTGACCACATGTGTACCTCTAAGTCAGGCATGCTATCGTATCAGGGGTGATTGACCAGACAGTCTCTACTGGTTCTAACCAATCAAAAACTTATTGGTATCATGTACTTTAGAAACATTAAGCTTTAAGTAATCAGTGTTTAAACCTTTGTTTAAGTTTTAAATAATTAGTGTTTGTAGAGTGAGGTAACAGCAACTTTCCATGATTCATGTTTGTAAGCTATTTGCATATTGTTTGTTAAGTAACGAAGTTGTTTCCATGGCAATCTTTTTAAAATGGGACCAGAAAGTAAAAGTATTTCTAAGCAATTTTTCCTCAATGTATAATAACAAATTTTTGGTTTCCTTCCTGAGAAATGTAATCAGTATATTTCAGATAAAGTCCCAAAGTCAGAAAAAAACCTCCATTGTTTCCTAATGTAGTCTGCAGTTCTAATTCAGGGTAGACCATGAAAGGCAGTTGACCAGTGGATCTATGTACCCAGATTGTTATTGGTTGTGACTGAGTGACAGAGGTGTGATTCTTAAGGTCACCGCCAACAGCAGCTGGGACACTGAAACCCTGGAAGACACCTTTCCTGCAATTAAGGCATTGTATGTTAGTTTCTATTTTGTCAAATTTGCAAAGGTAAGTCAGTTTAATGCTTTCATACTTCCTATTCTAGTTACAACATTCCTAATTTTAGCCCTAAAATTTTGTAGTTTTAGCCCTAATTTTTTGTAACTTTAGCCCTAATTTTTTGTCAAGAAGTGCTGGACAGCCTGCACTCAGCGTAGGGATGGATTTACTTCATTTGTTAAAGATATGGGGTGGTCTTATTACCAGACATGGGCTTATTTGTGAAGAAATACAGTAAGATTTGGTGATAAGTAGAGGTGATTTCTGTTGAGGGCATTGTCCAAACCACTTCATTATGATGTGAAGTACAACACTGTCTACTTCACCACTGGAGTGAGGAGATTAAGGTTGTGGGATTTTTCAGGAATGCGGTCATGTGATGGAAGTAAAACCTGGAAAAGATAGAGAAATGATCACTGTATTGTTTGTCACTGAGCTTTAGTATCCTTCAAAAAATGTTCATATATTGTACATTACTCTGTAGTTTTATTATTGTAAATATATAATTGTTAGAGTGAAGTACATTACGTCATTATAATTCTGATGTCATAATCATGTAGTGTCATTAATTATGATATCATAATCATGTGATGTCACAACTCTGATATCATAATCATGTGATGTCACAACTCTGATATCATAATCATGTGATGTCACAACTCTGATATCATAATCATGTGATGTCACAACTCTGATATCATAATCATGTGATGTCACAACTCTGATATCATAATCATGTGATGTCTTAACTCTGATATCATAATCATGTGATATCATAACTCTGATATCATAATCATGTGAGAGGTCTTTATAGTTCTGATGTCGAATCTGTATTTGATGTCTTTATCATTATGTTGTCATATTGTGTGTGATATTATAATTTTGACTTCATCATCCTGTGATGTTAACATGATTCTGATTTCATAATAATTTGTGATGTCCATATAAACCTGGTGTCATTATCATATTTTGATATTTGGCTTATTAAAGCATTTACAGTAACATGCAATATCAATGATAACAAAAAGTTGTATAATCTTTTATCTTTTATTAAGGGAATAGAAAAGGTTTCAAGTGATAAGTTGATAAAGCTAGAAATTAGTTTTCATTTCAAGAATGACTTGATTAAAATTTAAGCAGACTATTTTTTGTGGGATGCTTGATTTCCTGTTTGTTATACTAGTGTATAATTACCTGAATACTCAATTAATTGTTTCCTTATCTCTGTACACTTACTGTGATATTATTGTAAATACTGTAACTAAATCTAGGTCACTGGTATGACCCTTTTCCTATACAATTTTCTATACAATAAACTGTAAAATTGAGGCTTTGACATGTAGTATTTGCATACTAAAGTTATGGTAACTGTTACTGAAATGAAATTATGAATAACTAAGTAGTGAAGTGTGTGGTTTCTGATTTATGTAATAACCTGGATATAATTGTACATGTCATCTATGCAGTACACCTGGTCATGGTCTGATGACCTTGAATGAATTTGTGGAGTTGTGAAATTCCTGAATAATAAAGTAAGTTAAGTATATAAATGAAAAATTATACAGTACGGTACATACCTTCAAATTTCTGTCAGAAAATTTCTATCTTATGGCTAAACATGTGGTTAGTAATAAAGCAGTGTCTAATGAACCAATAAGCAAAAAAAATTTTTTTAGAAAGTACCTGTGCACCACAAGAGTGACCAAGATTTACAGTGGCCAACGAAAGCTCTTTGGATAAGCTTGGTAGAAAGTTCAAATCTGTCTCTTGTAATGAAACATGATTTAGATTTGTCACTCAGTTGTTGTCATGCAGGTAAGTTTTGTTTATTTGGTTTTATAAGACAATGTTCTTTATTGAGAAGCTAATAAAATATTCATGTGTACTGTTGTTCATTTTTTTTTTAATTTTTGGTTAACAATGTTTTTGGATACTTACAGTAAACAAGAAACTAGAGAAAGTGAGAATAATGTTAGGGTTGATGTGACAGGTATTTAAAAAATGTGACAAGATAGTTGGGTGTCTGATTGTGTGAGTGTATATTTAACCGAAAGGGTGCAGTCACTATCCTCAGGTCAACTTACAGCTAGTTATATATTTACCTAGTAAACAATGAACAGACAGGAAACACACAAATCTGAACATATGGATTACTTTTGATATTTTCTCTCAGAATAAGGAGCTTGCGGTGCCTTCTTTAATCCATTATTGTCAAAACTGTATTTCAAAACAAAAATCTGGACTCAAATTTGAGCTTTTAAATCATATTGATTTCAATGTAAGATATTTAAACTGAATAACCTGATGATAATTGAATGTTGTCATTACAATTTATTTCATTAAAATCAGTGTAATCTAAATTTCAACTTAGGTTATCCTAATGTAGGATCAGAACTCATTAAATTAGAAAAGAAAATTCACATGATACAAATATTCAGAAATGTTATACTTTGAAAGAATCTGACCTATTGTTAAATGTAAATATATACTTGAATTCAGGACTTAATGTATACAAAGAACGGCTAGACATGAAGGATTCTAAATAATGCCTGCACAATAGAACTATTGTTTATATATACACAATGAGGATAGGGTACTCATATAGCATGTGTATATATAGGAATCATATAAATACATATTACCGTAATTATCTACATAATCATTGTTAACCTCACCTGTATATGGTGTGGAATAGATAATCATTATTGACCTCATCTGTATAAGGCGTTGGTAGATAATCAGTATTTATCTCCCCTGTATATGATTTTCAGTATATAATCATTATTTATCTCCCCTGTATATGATTTTCAATAGATAATCATTATTATCTCCCCTGTAGAAGATATTCGATAGACATGATAAGTGATATAGTCATTACTACATTTACTGTACCAGACCACAATGGATTTTTGTCTCCTCAAATCTTATATATGAAGAACATATGTATCTGATGATTATAAACTAGAGAGATGTTTGATCCTTGATTTGAACTGAGGAGATGTAAGCTAGTAGCGTATCATACCAGGACCAGGATGGTGTGACAGTTTTAGTCTTGTATCAGAGTAAGTTACATCATAGTTATTTACAATAGAAGAAAACAATGAAACTGCTTTATAAAATGCTAAAAATGAAATTTATTTTTATTAAGAAAGGTGAAAAAAATTTAGATGTGAATCTGACTGTAAATTAGACATTCTACGTCTTGTTCAATATTGCTTATTTTGGTATTGTATTTGTATGCATGGTGTTTGACATCTTAATTTGTACTTTATGGAATAATAGTTATGATGTCATATTAATAAGCTGTATGGTTTATCTGTTATAGTGTCCAGTTACTTATAAGTTAATCACACATAGTAAAGAACATAGCATTTTAAGTGTAAACATTTTTTTTTTTAATTTCTGAAAAGAATAGGAGATATACTTATTGTTTTCAGATATTTGTTTTTGATGCATAAAATAAGCAATTAGCTTCACAAACATGTCTATTTACTACAATCAAGCTGTGAATGTTTCAGTATTTGTATGTTATTTCATCAATGTATTTGGATTGATTTAGCTAACAGGTTTTTCATGTCAGTTTTACACTTAAAAGGTTGAAATAGAATGAGGAAAGTTGACGTATTGTCATTGATTAAAATTGCCAATCTAGTCTAAAACACAGCACTTTACACAACCCGTATAATTTTAAGCTCACTGTTTTTCATGAAAAACAATTGCATATAATCTGATTTGTATATTTCTTAAACTTTGGAAATTTCACTAACTTCATTATTGTAGATATCTGTCGCTACAAGATTGTGTTTTGCAGAGTAAAATCTGATGATTTGGTCGAGCTGGTTTGGTGAAATTGTGAAGAGCATTTTCTTCACAAAAACTTATCAACAATACAAAAACTGATCAACAACACAAAAAACAACAACATTTAAAAAAATTTGAAAATTTTCAACAAAAATGGTATTTCTGCAAAAATACTATTTCTCCATAACTTAAAAGGCACATGCAAATATGATTTCAAAACATCTTAATGTGTTTCATTTATCAGACAGAATAAAATAAAATTCTTGAAGATATGTTTTTTCAGATGATTTACGGTAAAGTTATATGTCACAATATGTATAGCAGCTACATTTGGTTTAACAACACCTGGAATTAATTACTACTATCTAATCAACACCAGTGATGTTGTTTACCAGTTATAATATATATATAGACCTCAGTGTAGAATTTTATCATTGACAACAGCACTGTAGTAAAATCTGGGTAAGGAATCAAGTGTGGTCCTCTTTTTGTTTGCATCTTCGAGGCACAAATTCAATACCAACAGATTAGTCATCAGTGTTAAGGATGTACTCATCTGAGCAGTAAAAAAAAATCCAGTATTAATCTTTTTTTCTTATGATGATTTTTTGAAAGGTTTGATCTTAGAAAGTAGATTAAAAGCAAAAAATCATTATGTTGCTGTACTACTTTTTCTAGCACAGACAGAAGAATATGTATAACTGGTAATTATTCATTTTCAAATGTTGTTTTTATTTTTATCCTGAATAACAGACATTCTCTGCTATTTTGGTGGCAACCTTTGTTAAAATGAATTTTTGTCTTTCATTACAAGAAAATGGTATATTACTTGGATATTGATAAAAAATAATTAGTAAAATGTTTAGTTTTCATTTGTTTTAACGAGCTTTAAACTGCATAGCAACCAAAAAATGTGACTTGTGATAATTCACGCAAAATTTAATTGAAATTTACCCAAAATTTCCAGAGTTTTACTGGAGAGAATTACGTTAGCAACCAGAAAACGTAGAAATTGTAGACACTTTAAGTTGAATCATGGCATCAAGCATGCTGCCAAAAATAGTAGTCCACGAACAAATTTGTTTTGAAACGTCATGAAAAACACGGTTTTAGTATATAAGTACAACTATAAATAACAAGTATATAAGTACAACTCTAAATAACAAAGTGTGCAAGACCAAGATGTTATGTTGGAATTCATTTTATATTGAATTATATCTTACTTCTGGTCAAAACATCAGAGGACTTACATCCTTAAGTAATAAAAATGGCAGTTTGGAACTAATGTGTTCATTATTTACCATCAGAACATCAACGTTCATAGATATGAAAGATGTGGCCAGACTTGCATTTCAAGGGGGCGGAAAGAAGACACTTTTAAGTTCAATGATTGATTTACTTCGCCTGATAAAACAATGTTTTTAGAAATAAGTTATTTATCATAATTACTATAGAGGAGATTTCATTAATTCAATCATATAGTACAGGTATATTTCAACTGACCTTGTGTTCAGTGCTAATGGTTCTTGTATCAAGACTTATGCAGTTTCACTATTTGCTTTGAATTTAGGAACAATATTCATACTCCAAAATGTAAGTTTTCCTCTCCAACCCTGGTATATGAAATAATTCTTTAAAATTATCTAATAGTGGTGCGGCATTTGTTGCCTATAGTATTCACTGTTGATGAGTTCAGGATATTTTTATCATGTTTGATATATTTTAGTGTGATTACACATGCTCTACAGTGTGTATTACAGAAATGGTTAAGAACAGGGTGTTTATATTGTTAACTTTGGTGTAATGTTTGACAGTACCAAGGAGGTACACAGACTCCCAAGTACATTAACATCAACAAGACATATCCCATTCATTAGTCTACCCACCTGTTAATAGGGAACTCCTAGGTCCAGAACAGTCAGGGAAAGGTCAATTAGGGCACGAATGGGGTCAAAAGAGGTCATTTTAGGGTGTCATCTTACAAATGTTGGCTGTAGGCCAGAGAATACTGAATAGAGTAGCCAAGTTGACCTTTGATCTTTGGACAGGTGAGGACAGGTGACCTCTAATGACCCTGAGGTCATTTTAATAAATAAAGGTCACTTGACAATAGACAAGATGTGCCTTTTTTTGGCTGCTGTGCATTGTAGCAAACAAGCTTAACACTGAGAATACAATTTTAGAAACGAAAGGGATGTTATTTAACAAAATGTATGTAAAGAGTTTATAGACATATTTAAAAAAATGTTAGTTGCCAGGCATTGTTAACATCAATATAGCAACAGCGTTACTGAGGCCAAGCAAAAGTTTGTCTGATTCCTGTGTGAATCAAAATATGGATAAGAATGTAAATTAAATTTTCAGGATGTTGACTTGCTTCTGATCTGTCACAGTGTCTGCCAAAAACTTCTAGATTTGCACAAGGAGTATTGAGTTAGTTGAGTGAACTAAGTGCTTGCCTGGGACTTACAGGCCAAACCAAAATATATCTATGGTTCAACGTTTCTCCCCAAGTTTAGTCTACGTGTAAGTCTAACGACCTTTGAACTTTTGGCCATTTATTCAAAAGAAAACACATATCTGGACCATTTAAAAATTCTTACACAGAATTTAATTGATTTTTTCAGGAGTGAAGCATTTTATCCTGATCCAATTACATTTCATGATCTGGAAATTTTTCCTCCTGTGAATAAGAATGGGGCAGACTAGTCGTATATAACATGTGCACATGAAACCTATCATTTCTATCATCTCTTAATTATGACTAATTTATTTCTTTCATTTGGCAATTTTTTCCTGAAATAATTAGATGCCAATTACCAGAACTGCTGGTTCTGGCTTGCTTTTGTGATCTACACACTTAAAGTGACATGGGTGGTCTTTTTAAAACTCCTGTAAATTTTTCTTATCAGAAACTTGAAAATTTCCTACACATTCAATCAGATAAAACAATTTTAAAAAAGGAATACTCTCAAATTATAAAAGTGTTGCATCCGATTCTTTATTGATACTAATTATTTTCAGTAACTGTATTGGCTCTTTCATACCAGTCTGTGACTGAATGGCTCAAACAATAAACATTCTGTCAGAAAATGAAACACAAGTGTGGTTACTGGTGGTAGACATATTTATATTTAAGTTATGGAATTGAGATTCTTATAGTGTTTTTCTTGGAAATGTGAAAAATTGGAAATGAAGGGTGCTAATTAAGAACCAAGTTGGTACTTTTGATGAAAACACAACAGGGTAGGTTAACAGATAATTGTTTCTTTAAAACAGTTTAAATGTCAATGTCACAAAAATTTCTTGTCCTCAAGTGGAACAACTCATTGTAAGGATAAATCCAAATTTTTGGAACATGACTCCTTAACCAATGGGTTGGCAGACTAAATAGAAGTGATTTCAGAATGCGTGAAAAGTTTGGCACCATCACTGTTGATTATTCAGTAAGTCTGTATCACTGAAGTGTTTGAATCCTATATGAGAAAACATACTGAACTTTAAGATGCTTGAGTTACTTTTGATGGTAAAATGGCAGAAAGTTACAGTAAAAGAATACCTATACAAGTGCATGATTTTTCGGGTGTGGGTGGTGTTTCTATTTATAGATACATCTTTATTAGAATTTCATCACCCACTTACTGTTGGGTGGGAGGGGCGGGAGTTGAAGATGGTCGGTAGAAGAAAAAAATACACTTCTGGTATAGCGATAATGGCATTAATACTATTTTAATCAAGATTTCTCAAAGTCATCTATTTTCATTGCCACTGAATATCATATCTTACTATTTCCTTTGGAAGCTGTTTGTAAATTTTGATTTGACCAATCACAACATGATTGGTCAATGATTTATGTCTGTGATGGTTTTCATAGACAGTCCCTGACTTGATAATTTATTTGTTGTATTCCAGTTCATTATGATACTTAGTTTTATATTATTTTCAAATAATCATTCCATTACACAGATAATTATGTCAATTAAAAGATTATATTAAGGGGAATATAGAAGTAATTTGTGTAAGCAAGAATTGTGTCCCGAGACCCAGGAAAAACTAATGACTCCATGAAAAATGGAAGTGTTTTTGTAAGTCAACCAGAAACACAAACATATGAATAAATATTTATTTTTGCCAGAACATTTACTATAAATATTTATATTGGGTCACCAGCAACTCCATGGCTCTACAGATTATAAGCTTGGTTAACACTTAGGATACTTGAGTTTAAAAAAAAAAAAGAAATAAAAAAATTTGATATACACAATAAATGTATGATATTTGATATATAAGTGAGGAAGCTGGGTATTTTTGTGGGGTCCGGAGACTAGTGACAGGAAGCAACCCTCCCAGTGCACGCCAGTGACTCACACACCAGTTATGTTCATTTGCTTAACCAACAAACAGGCATTTTACAATCAAGATTGGGGCTCAACACAGGGTATGTATGATAGTGGTTTTATTAGGTTTTAAAAGTATTACAATACACCCTTCAAAGCTTGAAAGTAGATGTAATGTAATACTACACAAAAACCTATTATCATTAGAAATCAAAGAGGTGTCAAATCTTGATGACCAAAACTGAAACTTCTGTAGATGTTTGATGTAAAATATCTCCTATGATAAAACAACATGTGGAATGTTTTTTCTTATTTGTTTTGTCTAACAAAATTGTTAGATGATACATTTGTGTGAAATTAATTTTAATTTCAATTATCATTTTAATTGGTGATTATTTGGGCAGTGACACATTTTCCCATACCCCTGCTCAGGTGAGGAGATAGATTACCTAGAAGAATGTTTTTTTTCCATTATTAGATTTACCTTGAGCATCAGATGTGTTATTTGTCCCCCCCTCCTTTTGGATCCTCAGAGAAGGATCAGTTATGTTGGGGTAGATGATGATGATTCACCCCTGTTGGAGCCTCATTAATAACATCTGGTGACATTTTGCTATATAGAATAGGAAGGAGATGAAACACTAAGTAATTATTTCCCTGTATTGAAACTTGTGTCCTGATGAGGATATGAATATGAATTTTGTCACCTATTTTGGGCTGATAATAGGTTTCCCAATATGGAACCCAAATACCCAGGTGACAAAATAATGAGTCCCCCATATGGAGCCTCAGTACTCTGGTGAGGGAATGTGATTTGGGTACTGTGGGCAACCCTATCTGGAACTCTACTACCCTGGTGAGGGGGAATTGTTATTTGGATAGATAATGAATTTCACTAAAACCAGTCCTGGTACCCTGGGGTGGGGGATAGCCTCCAGAATATCTCAGCTATTTGGATTTTATATTGCATGCTGTTTTAAAGGTAAAGGAGACACAAACAGAAATTGTGAGGTCAAGTTACCTGATTTTCATCTATTACCTGACTATTGTGAAATAAGTCAGAATTTTATGAGCATGTTACTTCTATAATTACAATTGAAGAGTGCTTTATAGACAAGTGTTATTGATGAATGAATACAGGTTTATATATATCTATAAAAGCATTCCCTTCACCTTAATTATGTCGAATAAAAATTAATTTGTAAGAATATAATAAACAATTGATGTTATTTGGGTCAAATCAGAATCAGTACTTGTATATTTTGGATACTTAAGTTTGCAAACTAGCAAACAATTCATTTGATTATTTGAATCAATTTGTTGAAATACTTATAAAGTTTCTGTTAGATTATTTTGAAATCATCTAAGGTTTATATATCTGGAATTTAAACAGTTTGCAATGAGTACCAGGTTTCATTATGTGACTGTCGGGGCACCTGTAGATTACAAGCTGTAACTATCTGTAGTAGATCTTGGTAGATTCTTCAACTCATTGATAGTAGATGTGGAAGGGGGATCTGTGTAAGTCACTTACAGTAGGAGATAGAAGAATTATGAATGGACTATATACCTATCAGTATACATGCCACTGGCAGGATGAGACAGCGGGAGACTTGGGATAAAGTTAGTAGGTTTTTGGAGGAGGAGGAATGTTTTTATCAGATATAAAACACAGATTGGGGTTTATAATGTTAGATGGTTGATGTATCTGTTAGGTGGTTGGTACATCTGTGAATTAAAATCATTTTAGAAGTTGAACAGGTTCTCAGATAATTCAGAAATACAGAGTATACTGTACTATTTAATTGTCATTTGGTAATGTAGTTAGGGTTATATCCTTGATGGGTATCATTTGGTAATGTAGTTAGGGTTATGTCCTTGATGGGTATCATTTGGTAATGTAGTTAGGGTTATATCCTTGATGGGTATCATTTGGTAATGTAGTTAGGGTTATGTCCTTGATGGGTATCATTTGGTAATGTAGTTAGGGGTTATGTCCTTGATGGGTATCATTTGGTAATGTAGTTAGGGTTATATCCTTGATTGGTACAAAGAAACACCTTCAATCTAAGACTTCAACAAGAAATATATTATGGAGTTTATTCTGTCTGTTCATCCATCTGTCGGTCTGTCCATATTTATTGATTTTCTTAGCTGATGATTTGTGTTGAAGTTTAATGTTTTATTGAGGAGTTTTTTTTAGTCATGTTCAACAAGTGTTCTTCAGATTTTTACTTACCCTATAGATATATCCACAATAAGTAAAGAATAGGTCATTTGATGTGGTCTATGATATATTCCTTCTGACTACAATAAGTAAAGAATAGGTCATTTGATGTGGTCTATGATATATTCCTTCTGACTACAATAAGTAAAGAATAGGTCATTTGATGTGGTCTATGATATATTCCTTCTGACTACAATAAGTAAAGAATAGGTCATTTGATGTGGTCTATGATATATTCCTTCTGACTACAATAAGTAAAGAATAGGTCATTTGATGTGGTCTATGATATATTCCTTCTGATTGTAAGAATAATGAAAGCGGTGATATGTTGATGTGATGTATAATATTCCTTCCAGCCATTACAAAACAAAAATGCTGATGTGTTAAATTATATTCTTATCAACTTCAAATGAAAACAACAAATCTATAATTGAAATATTGATTGTCATGGAGGCTATACACACATGATTGAAATTAACCAAGAGAAAGAGCATGTGGTACCAGCTGGTAAAATCAATTATAGCTAATTGGAGGCCTCTAAAGTTTAAACTGTTCACAAAATGGTGTGGACGGTTTTGGTGTAAACAAATTATCAGCTTTAAACTTTTAAGCAGATATTGGCGCCATATTGTGCGACATTTTGTTTTAATTATTTGTAAAATTGATGAATCAATGTTTTATTTGGTAAAATGTTCACAAATTGAAGAAATATTAAAAAATCAAACATTTCACAATGAAATTCCATTTAGTGTTTGAATTGAAATAGTATTGAAGGGGTGAATGGTGTCTAACATTGTCTATCCAGCTATATCACAAAAACTGGGTTACAAAAACCTGGCAAATCAGGACATCTCGGGTCAGATTGTTCAATTTCTAATGATTAAAAGAGAAGTAAACAAACCTCATTTGATGTCAGTCATTAGCAATAGGTTTAAATCATTATATTTGATTAGACAGTGTGTTGGAATATTCCGGGGAGGTTAGATGGCTCAAAGGTATTACACTCCTTTTACCAAGATATTTTTGGTGTTTGATTGGAGCTGATAAGTTACATATTTTGGGTCACCTGCCCGATTTTCATGGCTTCCATGGTACTTATGCTTTCTTTTCACTGATAGTGAAACTACTAGCACCTTCAGTCTTATATCCAGGCCAACAAACAAGTGATTATAATGTAAGTTTGTACGAGTACAACTTGTTTTTGCTGTTGTTTATCGGCCTGTTAACAGCCAGGGTCATTTTGCGGCAGGGCCTCCGTGTAGAAGCTGGTAGCTGCCTCTCTGAACAACATATGGGAAGTCCAACACATGTCCTCCAGTGCACAAGTTTGGTCTGTTTCCTAGCTTTCTTAGAAACACACATTGTCACCAACAGGAAGCGACCAACTAGATATCTCAGATCTTTCTTAACCTTGGGTTAAGTAGGCCTCAAGTGGTCGACTGTTTTAAGATAAAATAAATTTTATCTTCAGATTAATATCAGTGTTCAAGTAAATCAGGAGTCAAATAAGACAGATTTCAGGGTATTTGTTGATACAGTTCTCCTGTCTGGTACCTCCCATTGGTTCTATATAGTCTGTCATCACTCTATTATCCACAACTCATGTGATGTTTGTTTACTATTTTAGGGCACTGAATCAACTGATATATACATAAACACCCTGTGGAAGGCCTCTTGGATTTATTGGATGCTCGGATTGCAGCTATTGTCTTTCATAAATGTAAATAAAGCAGTATGTTCTATATTCTCTGTCTAATTTTCAGATAAACCCCATGGTGGACCCCAGTTTGACCCCCTGTAGCCCACATCTTTCATCACTACTGAGCAGACAGACTTTGTCATACACGCTCAGATGAATGGAGTGGAAATAGATAGACCTGACTATTTATAGTAACGATTCGTTTATCTGTAGTTACATGTGGTAAGATTATTGTAGGAAACTTGTAAAAAAACTTATACAGACCTACCCCCATTTACCCCAACCCCTCTATCCCATTCCTTGTTGTACTCTTACAATTCTGCTTACTCAGCAGATTTTGTATTTTATTGAAACATGGGACTGATCATGTAAAGGAGCTTCTCTTTATTGGTTAGAACTAATAACTGTTGTTTTCAATTACTTTGATGGAGGACAGGATTATAAGACTTGATCAGAACAGTAAGGTCACGTGGAGATGTATTCAGTTTTCTTTGGTAAAGTTTGGAAACCTTTGTATTTTCTAATTTTTCTTGAGTATCCAATATCTTCAGTTTTCTATATATACCAAGTCTTTGATGATTCATTTCTTGAATATTTTATTTGAAATTGACTTCAAATGTTCCACAACAACAACAAATGCTGGGATCTGAAATATCAGCTCCTGGTGGCTGTAGAGAAAGATAGATTGTTACTCATTCCTTGGCAAAGTTAGGATTTGTTTTTGTCTGCAGATTTTAACACGACTACTCTTTCATTGGGCAAAATTTAGACTACTTATTCATCATAGAAATCCAAATTGGCAGACCTCTATGACACAAGAAGATGTGGACATGGTGCTATGTTAATCAACCGTATGACAAAATTACTTAGGCTACGTGATAAGCTCCTGTGTTATTTTTAGACGATGAGGAGGAGGAGGAGGAGACTGACAAAGAAGATGAGGTGACTAATGTTACATTACAAGAAAGTTGTAATGAATAATAGGTAATAAACAATCTAATAATAGATGGCTCTACACAGATTCACTGCTGTAAGCCATGTGGTATTGTACAGAAGGGAAGTAATTCACTGGAATTATACAATCAGGATTGGTAAGTGCCAGAGACCTTTTAATTGTTCTATCTTATGGGCTCATTTTAAAATAGATGTTGTGATGGGAAATGATAAGAATGGTGTAAGCAGGTGTTCTGTTTTATAATTAAAAGAAAAAGAATTACGAAATGATTTATTTTGTTAAAGTATGATAGTATATTACCATCATACTTGTAACTGTAAAAAATGATAATGTTTTGAATTCAAAAAAAAAGGGGGAAAAATCTGATGGGTTTATTCCAGCAGACAATGCTGCTGTAATAGATGAGGATTCCTGTGAAAAATACCTGTCATTTAAGATATTAATATATATAAATATAATAATCCTTTATTTTTTGTAATGTGTTTCAAAAACGTAAAATAGCAATATCCAACTTTTTTGGCTTGGGAGCCTCAAAAGGTTGTCCACACACAGAAATAGGGCCTGACGTTACCTACAGCTTACTTAACAATATCTCTGTTGGTGTCTTTACTGTTAAATATAAGTGAAGGACCTTGCATACTGACAAAATTCTTCATGACGACAATTGTACCATAAACATTGTTATTCATTTTAAAATGTATGATTAATTAATCTGGGAGAATTTTAGTTTTATTTTAGTCTTCAAATCATCCTGTATACAATGGCAAATAACAGTTCTAGACAGTTTGTTTCAATCACAAATACGTGATGTACACAGGTACCGTCTCCTACTGGTATGCTCCATTTTTGATTCATTCTGCAGATTTTTTTTCGTCCACATATAAACGGCACTGGTATATAGTTCACGTGTCAAGGAAAAAACTTATAATCCAGAAAATACGGTACACAGATTTATAGATTTCTTAAGTCAGCGTTTGGTTGATAATAAGTATATGGTAAAAATTAGACATACTGAATCGGATGGTCATGTGACGACAGCCTCTTTCTGACAGAGCTTTCAAATCAAGCTTTATCTGTCTGTACCATAAAAAAACAGCCAGTAAGGAAAGATGTAAAGAAGATACAGTAATACCTGAGATGTTTGCTTTTGTTTGGGGAATATCACACTGTTTTTCTTGGGGAAACAGAGTTTGGCATCAAAACAGTGCTCAAAAGTAACTGCTAATAATTATGAACAGTATATATGTCATACTTACATTCTAGGAAGAGATGACACAGTGTTTTAGGGATGGAAGTATTTGGTTCACTTTTGTTTCTGATATTTCTCTGTACTGTTTTGAGATACAGAAGAGATGACAATAAAAGTCTGTGGTTTAAGGATGGAAACATGCCTGTATCTTGATTCGCCTCTTCCAAACATACTTCATCACCTGATGATGAATAAGTGTGTACAGGATGGTACCAGGATCTGTGTAGATTTCCTGTTAAAATTTACGTCCCACTCCTCACAGGAATGGTTACCATGTGGAATTTCAGATATAAATTAAGTGTATACTTGTTTTCCAACTAACGTCCTTGAAAGAAAACAGGAGCGGGTCCAGTGTCTGATTTAAAAAGTGAATCCGGGTCTTTTTCATTGATACATTAGACAGAAATGAGCACACAAATGTCTAATATATGTATAGATGCTTTCAGTGATTGTGATAGCTTTCAGGTTCTAGGAATTGAAAAATATCCGCTGGTAGGTGTATTCTGGTTTGTATCTTGTAAATATTATAGAGAAATTACAGAGAATAGATAGAGTAAAGATATAGTGTTTTGGGATGTTTACTGTGACCTAGATTTTAAATCTAAATTGAAGACATTTTAAGTCTAATTGAATTAACTATTTTTGCTGCTGTTATCACAGACATCTACGGCAGGTTTGTAAGTGTGGGATAGATACACATGTTACTTACGTGTACCTATGTTTACGTTACCAAGTCAGCATCGACATCTCACAATTTCTTTGTATATATATCCTCATAGATGCCAAACATCTTGATAATGTAGATGACCTTGATGTACCGAACTCTCTGAAGATGGAGGAACATTTAGTGTGAGATATTTTGTAGTTGTATTTAAAAAAATTGTTGTGGGTTTTGACTGGCAGTCTGTCTACCATTTTGTGTATGGTTACCTGTGTTTGGACAGTAGATGGATTTTCTAGTGGCTACAGAGATAGTAATGGAGACTTAATAAGGTTTGTGGTAATTTTATGTACCCTTGATGATATATGTATGATCCCTGACATCAGATGCTGTCTTTAACAGAGAATTGCCGCCCATTAGGTAAAGCAGTGCTGATATATATTAACATTGGTGTGGGAACGGCAGTCCATTATTCTTCAGACAAAGACATTATCTGTTGTTTCTGCCTGCAGCTGCAGGACCATGTCATTTTGTTTAGAAACGGTAATTAGATTTTTTTTTGCAGTTTTGTTTGTTTGTTTTCTGTGTTTTATAGCTGTGCACAGCCAGGGTCACACAGACTCTGGAAATTGTTTGAAATATAAAGAAAGTTATTGGAAAAGAGTAAGGATGTTAGCAGAAAGCTAGTCTCTATAACCATCCTCAAACACACCAATTAATTAGCTGTTTGTCTTGTTACAAAACATAATACATATAGAACAAAAATAGATTTTTATGTCACCTGAGATAAAGTCTCATGCTGTCCTTGTAATGTGATTGATCCCCTTTTGTCTGTGTGTCCATAAATTTGTTAGTTTTTTTTTACTGGAATACCCCTGAACTGATGTATGAAATTCGGCAGAAACCTTCAAAAATTGAAAATTAGATGGTCCCACTACCGGGGACCAGAAAATAGGGGCAAAAAGGGTCAGATTGACTGAAATTTTGAAGAACTTCTTAATACCCAAATATGGTAGAATCAAATGATCTTCATGAAAGGAAGGGTCTTAGGTGCTTTCAGAAAATTATAAATTTCAGGACCACAGGGTCTCAGATTTTCCCAGTGGAGGGGAAAATGTTTACTATAGTTTATAAAAGATCACTACATTTTTGAGTATGTTTATTTTCTATTGGAAATATTTCAGACTTGGTTAGAATTACTAGTAAGAGACGATGTTTTGATGTTATGGACATATTGATCTTGTCTGACCCCTGAGGGCTGAGGGACAGGGCCAAAAAGGGTCAAATGAACTGAATTGTTAAAAATCATCTTTTCGATAACCAAATATGGTAGAATCAAATACTTATCATGAATGGAAGTCTATATATAGGGGCTTTACCAAAATTGTAAATTTCATTACTTAATAGCAAATTAAGCAATACATTCAGATTTGGGTGACTGTTTAGACACCATGGCCTCATGTAGTGTGGAGCCTTGATATATAGATATAAACATCATTTTCGTTCCTCTGGAAGTGGAAGATGACACTGATGTAGGAGGAATGGTGAAGGTTTTAAAAAGAAAGTAAACTAATATAATTTTGGTTATGGTGTTATTGAGGTTAAAATTGGAAAGGAAACACAGCTTTAATTTGATGTGACTTGAAATTTTAAAGTAAGCTTGAGTGGAAACAAAACTACAGTTTGATTTCCTTTCACACTTGGCTTTAATGGAGACAAATGCAACACAATTCCTGGTAGATTTGGTTTGAAGTTAAAAATAGAAAGAGAAATGTCAAACTTTCAGCGATGTACAGAGATAATGTAATAGATCCCTTTGGTATGTACTTTAAAGAAGATCTGAGCAGATCTGATAATGACAAACATTATCTGTATAGGGTTACTTGTGATCAACAGGTTATTATGTTTGGAAAGGAAGGAGGAAAAATGCAAAATGATCCATTAAATTTTGAATTATTGCATTGAATTTTTTTGATGTTTGATCTAGAGGTTTTTGAATTTTTGAAAATTTTATGGAAATGTTTATGCTATTTGCCAGATGATAATGTTTTTTTAGCTAACCTGGCCTGAAGGGCCAAGTGAGCTTATGCTGTGGCGCAGGGTCCAGCATCAACTTTTTTCCTTTAAACAACTTATTCTCAATAGCCAATGAACCAAATGTTTTGATATTTGGCTGTTGTTTTCCTAGGACGAAGGCTGACACAGTTTGTAAAAAAGAAATGACCTTGACCTATATTCAAGGTCACGGGTCAAATTTGTTCAAACCTTTAATGAACTTCTTGTCATGAACTAAAAGGCCTAGAGGCATGATATTTGGTTGGTATGTTCCGTAGACAAAGCTTGACAAAGTTGCTAAAATGACCTTGTCCAATGTTTAAGGTGACCGGGATCAATTTTTTTTTTTTTAAACCTTTAAACGACTTCTTCTCATGAAGGAGAAGGTCAAGAGGCATGATATTTGGCTGGTACGTTCCTAGGATGAAGCGCGACAAAGTTTGTGAATAGAAATTACTTTGACTAATAATCAAGGTCACAGGGATCAAATTTGTTAAAACCTTTTAACGGCTTCTTTTTATAAACTAATAGGTGTAAAGGCATATTTGACTGGTATGTATATATATATACCAGATGAGTACTGCAGGCTCATTGGGCCTCTTGTTTTAATATATAGTTTGATACTGGAGAATTTGTTATGTAGGTGTATTTTGGGAGAGGGGGTGAGGGTAGAGATGGGGGAATTGCAGGTTTTTGTTTCTTTAATTTGAGGTACCAAAATTATGATCATTAGGTCAGATGATATATGGAATTAAGAATGTCATTAGTCTGCCCCAGAAAATGACCAAATATTACAATCTGAGAGTAATAGAATCTTACACGACAAGCCGTACAATACAAGCCTTCTGCTGACCAGCCAAACCCTTACAAGGCAAGCCTCTTGCTGACCAGCCAAACCCTTACATGACAAGCCTCCTGCTGACCAGCCAAACCCTTAAAATACAAGCCTTCTGCTGACCAGCTAGGCCCTTACAAGGCAAGCCTCCTGCTGACCTGCCAAACCCTTACATGACAAGCCTCCTGCTGACCAGCCAAACCCATACATGACAAGCTTCCTGCTGACTAGCCAAACTCTTACTTGCCAGCTGTCTTGCTCAGAACTCAGTATAAGATAGAGTTTTCCACCCTGACAAACCCCTTGAATCACCCTACAGCATTAGAAATTGTCATTTTCTGAATACTGTGGAGGGATCGTCGTGTGAAGGAAGAAGTAAAACTTTATCCTGAAGTGAAGGATAATATGACAGAAGTGGGAAGAGTCAAACAGGACGTCCTTAAAGTGATAGAATGTAAAGGATTTAGAACAGGAAACACTACAGCTGGGAGGCGGAAGGGACTTCACAGAGCAGTTGTAACCTCAGAATTTAGTCAATTTTAAGGATATGTACCGTATATATACATAAAATCTATCATATCAAACATTTTTGAACAAAAATGTTTTAAAAATGTGAAAATTACTGAATTGAATTACATCTTAACATTGATAAAAGAAATTGTGTTTATTTAACCCTGATACTCTATGTACACTTTTTTGAGACACTATGAAAGTCCAGTTTAAGCAGAGCTCACTGTAGGAGTATTTGGATACCAAATTTTGAGACACCATGGAAGTCCAGTTTAGACAGAGCTCACTGTATGAGTATTCGGACACCAAATTTTGAGATGCCGAAAAAACAAATCAAACATATACAGCTTACTCGGAAAGCTCACCAAGAAATTATAATAACTTTGATTATGAAATTACTTTTAATCGATATTGATGCCGAGATTTTACACCCAATTGAAATTTTTTATGCCAGTGTTTTCCAAATTAGACTATACTGATGTTGAAGATTTTACAGATGAGGGTCAGTGTTAAGGTCACAAGGATGATGTGTTGTTTAAAGTGCTTTAAGTATGTATCTCTTGTGACTGTGTAGAAGAGTCCTTGCTTTCAATGACTCTTAAAGCAGTGATATGTAATTTTGTAATGTTTTGACTGCATTTGTAACCGGGAACCGATTATCAAACAAATGAAGATTCTCTCTTTAATGTCCAAGTAAACAATTCTTCAAAATTGACACACAATATATACTACAAATATCAATTTTTTAATGGGGCTCAATATTATTTTATACCCCCCAACAAAAATATTTGTTAATACAGTATATAAGGTAATTGATTGCCAGTTTACTCACTCTGAAAGGGAAAATTTATAGCAAAAAATACAATAACGAAATTGGGATTATTTTCCAGGTGGTGGTATGAGTCTGAAGTCAGATTTGTAGAGAGTAGTAACCAATTTGATGAAGCCATTAGACTCTATAATGTATCTGCAGTAGAGGTATGTACATCTGCACTACATTTCTGTGATATTATTACTCAAAGCCATTTGCAATCCAATGGCCTTGGTCTACATTATCTTCACGGAAGGAAGAAAACCAGGGACATATTTCACTGCATGTTAATAAATTCCTTAAAGTGCAACTGGTAACATTATGTTGAGCGATATAGCTGATCCTTATAGTGCTGAAACATTGTGTGCAGACAAGGAAGTGCTGTGTATAATTACCATGTGATGTAGCTAATGAATACATGTGTCTGGGTAGGCAGATTTGTAGACTGATCACAGTCTGTTACTGTTAAACATATCAATTAATTGTGTTGTCCAATATTGGCATTTTATTCTGAATTCTCATATTGATAAATCGACTATATTCTTTTTATTATCACTTGAAATTATATGCCCAAAATATTCAATATTTATTTAAATTGATTCAGTCCTATTCTGTTTAAGTACAAAGGTTTAAAAATTTATCAGTCTAGACATTATCAGTGTATCGCTGTACTCCATTAGAGATGGAAAAGTCAACTTCACTGTGATGCTTCAGACGTCATGGTTACTCTGTTAGTGATAGAAAGATCAACTCCACTGTGATGCTTCAGACATCATGGTTACTCTGTAAGTGATAGAAAGATCAACTTCACTGTGATGCTTCAGACATCATGGTTACTCTGTTAGTGATAGAAAGATCAACTTCACTGTGATGCTTTAGACATCATGGTTACTCTGTTATAGATAGAAAGATCAACTTCACTGTGATGCTTCAGACATCATGGTTACTCTGTTATAGATAGAAAGATCAACTTCACTGTGATGCTTCAGACATCATGGTTACTCTGTTATAGATAGAAAGATCAACTTCACGGTGATGCTTCAGACATCATGGTTACTCTGTTATAGATAGAAAGATCAACTTCACTGTGATGCTTCAGACATCATGGTTACTCTGTTATAGATAGAAAGATCAACTTCACTGTGATGCTTCAGACATCATGGTTACTCTGTTATAGATAGAAAGATCAACTTCACTGTGATGCTTCAGACATCATGGTCACTCTGTTTGCAAAATTCCAAGAAAATTTTCCCAATTTTGGAAGGCACTGGCTGCTGTATAATGAAGAAATACCACTGATTGTATGAAATTTTGTACTGTATTAAATATTGATAAAGAAATTTTACGTCCATTAAACATGATATCACTTTATCAATTAACTAATAAAATATTTCCTTACCTACTGTAATTTTAAAAGCGCAAGATCATTTTCATTCAAAACGATAATGTTAATGGTAGCCACTATTAAGTTTGTGTTATCAAATATTTTGTTTGAGATTTATATACACACATTTAAGAATAGCTTCAAACATTATGATGACAATTTTGGCTTATTTACCACGACTGGTTGGTTTGATATTGATTCTGTTAGTGCTGTATTCTCCTTGCGATCTTATATAATTCGCTCTTTATTCAGAAATAGATATCTTGAATATCGCAAAATTACACTGCCTTTCGCACGCACAACAATATTTCCAGAACTAAATCGTTTTACAGTAGTGTAATTATATAAAAGTTTTTGGTAGAACTGGCTGACTTGGCAGAATGCACTCTTTTTAAACCATGGAAATGACAATGGTATCTTTAGTGATCCCTATCAGGGAATGGTTTGTGATCTGAAGTAGAAAATCCAGCCATGGCATTGTTTCCGACAATGTAGACTTTGGTCTCAACAAGACGTTTTCTCTTTCTATACGTAGAGCTATTCTTGATCTATGTCTCAGCAAAGTTTGTGTGACAGTTTTTTAGAGATGAGATGGTAGGTTATTCAAATCTCCCTGTATCCGTGTGGCCTGATGTTCATCTGTCTGTCATTCATCCTCCCTTAATCTACTCTTCTTATAACTATCTATTGAAAGCACTGGATGCTGTTTTCCCTAAATGGTCTCTAGTTGTTGTGCCATTTTTATTTTTGGACTGATCAGTAAAAAACAGAATGGCTTAAAGGCAGCCATCTTGGGTTCGACAGTTAAACAATATTACTGCTGCTACTTAAGAATAATTTTCAAATTCCATAAAATGAAGGTCAAAATTAGCGTAAAGAGGAGAAAGAAAAGATCCAACATTTAAAGAACAATTAATATTATAATTATTATTATTATTACAGTCTTAACGGCCCGTCAACATATAAAATGCCATCAGGATCATCAACTGGTAAAATCCGATCCAATAGGAGATGACATCAGATGAACTAAAAAGTAAAAGACAAATGCTAAAAATCTTAAATGGTTATATTATCACAAAAGATTAAAATGGAAAGTCATTTAAAGAACAAATAAAGACCAAAGAATGGTGGGCACCAAGATCCTACTATTGTATAATGTCCCATACTAATGTCTTCTATTAGAATATATAGAAGATGTTCCATCTTTGACCTTAGTGCAAATAATGTTTGTAGGTGCAAGTAGCAGATGTACCTTTTTATTGGAGTGATCTATGATCTGAGTCATAACACAGTTAGTAGTTTTTCAGGATTATAATCATGTTTCAGAACTGCTATTACACAGTAGTTGTGTCTGTTCTGTTCTTCATGTCGTCAGAACCAACAAATACTGTATTTCACCGCAAATAAGCCCCCCCCCCACTATTTCCAATATGCCAGGAATAGGGGGGTATTCGCAATTAAGCCCCCCCCCCCTAAAAACCAACTCGTTCCACGATAAAGCAGTACTTACATTTAATCGCCAGGTGTAATTAAGAAGGGTTTGATTTTGTAGTGTTCACAGGTGACCACTTTTTTGTTATTTAAACTGGTGATAATTAGCTAACAATCACAGCAACTGAGCTAGAGGGCCTCGCTCAAAACACGCTAAAACAACACAGTGTCACTTTGACGTGTTGAGAAGACTTTGACACGTTGAGTCCCAAGCCATATCAGTGTCATTAAATAGGGAGTAAAAATCCAACCAAGACACAAATCATCATGCCTGCTGCACGAAGACATTACACAGTAAAGGAGAAGTTGGACATTGTCAACTGGTTCCAGGACAATGGCTGAAATCTCCATCAGACAAAACGAGAATTCTCCGTCGACAGGAAACTCGTCAGACAGTGGGACAGAGACTTCGAGAAACTCCTTGGCCATGGAAAAGGAACAGACACCAAGAAGAAGAAGCTTGGAACTAACCCAGCACCCAGGTACATGAAGCTTGATGACGCCGTGTTTGACTGGTTCGTCGAGGAACGCGCTGAGAGTCAAGGCGTCTCCGGTTATCAACTGCAATCCAAAGGGAAGAGAAGTCGCCAGGGTGATGTGTGTGTGGGGACCAAACACAGATGATGTGCGTTGTTTTCTGAGCAGGTGTGTGGCCTGTAACTGTCTAGGATGTTGCGCCGTTTTCGTGAGGATGTCGGCATGGACGGCTGCGAAATCGATGAGATCCTACAGCAGGAACTTGATGCGACACGGGCCCACGGCATCTTATTTGATTCAGATGAGTCCGATGACGAGACTCTCCTATTCGGAGGATTCGGGCCGGAGGATTAGCTATTTAGTATATTTCGTTATATTGTTAATAAGATTATTGATCCTATTTTTGTCTTTGGGCTATTTTTGATGACAGATAGGCCAATTTATTGTTCCTTATGACGAAAAATCCAAGATGGCGGACATACGTATATCTCGTGAACAAGGGGGGGGGGGGGGGGGGTTGCCCGCAAATAAGTCCCCTCCCCTCTTTTGACAGTCTCTTTTGAACTGGGTGTGGGGGTTATTTGTGGTAAAATACGGTACTACATAAAAATCAGAATGGTCACTGGGGTTCACACATCCTCAACAAGGGGTTTTGAAATGATATATTTTTAGTAGATATAACTAAAAAAAAAACAAATATAACATCAAATAAATTTATTTCTCATGAAATTCACTTTCATTTGCTACTTTAAAAACTTGATTTACAAACTTTTGATAAGAAATGCAGAAAAAATGTATTGGTTGGTCTTATTGATAGACATGTATATTAAATGTATCTGTTGAAATTTTATAATATTCTAAATGAAAAGGCTGTATTTATAACTTTTGTAGTAGTCGGATACACAAGTAAGGATCACTTTGTGTCTTATGGTACAAAGTTATCATCTACTTGTGATCAAAGTGATTATGTCTATTTTGAGTGTGGTATGGTCCTTTTTATCTCTGCTAGTTTTCCTGTAGCAATTTATACTTATTGTAAAACTGCCATGTTAAAGATCAATGTAGAATTGATAAACTTTGTCACTTTTAGAAATGTTTCTGTTATAAATAAAACAGGGAGAGGAATTCGATATTTTGGATGGGATGGGCAGCATGTACAGAATAAAACGGAACAGAAAATTTTACTATAGATGAGATACAGTATTTAACAGAGTCAGCTGTACATAAATTTTGATTCCCTTTAGTAATATATCTCTCAAAAAGTTAACAATATTATACCTTCCAGTTTGGTATAGTCAGCATTTCTTTTTCTTTCTTTTTTTCCGCAATAACATTGGGGCCACAGTAGCAGAATTGTTAGAACAATGACCTACAATATTTTCCAAGTTATAAGCTGCACCAGTGTATAAACAGCATGCCTGACTCATGAGGAAAAATGATGTGACTTATAACTGGAAAATGTGGTATGTAAAAACTGAGGTGAAGATCTGAGGTGCATAGTTCGAAACTTTCCGGTGAAAAAGTAAGGAACCAAATCACAGGTCATGGAGTGTGTACTGTTTACTATATGCTCCACAGAAAAAAAAACAACACAAAAGATAAGAAGTGAAGATATCAAAGAATGAGCTAATTGCCCAACATGAATATTCCAGGTAAATGGGAAAGGCCACTCTGATTTAGATAAACTACAGATAATGATATAGAAATATGGGTTAGATTTGTGAAAGACCTGGTGTCATTTGTGACAGAATATGATAAACATATCATGTGGATATTTTAGTCTGAGTCAGTCTTTATTGATTGTATAATGACTTTGATTTTCAATATAAGATATGAAATGGTGGTTCTATTATATAATCAATATAGTGTTATAATTCTGAGTTGTCCTCTTGGTACCTCACTTATATGTAAATTTTAGCCACATTTCAGATGTGTTTTTGACAAGACTCCCCTAAAGGTCCCCCATTTTATGTAAATGTTTTTAGATGCTTCGAGAAATCCCCTCCTGAATGCCCCGTGTTGTGAATGGCCTCATATGAGTTCCACGTCAAATGTCACTAGGAAATGCCATTTCTTCTAATTGGCTAATGGTCCCATGCATAGTTTATATGACAGGGAAAAATTGGTATAAAATGTCAGTTTATAATGGTGAGTTGTTGTTGTATGTTTTCTACCATATACAATGTAATTTTACCAATTGTTCATCATCGTGGTCGGGTAGTGTTACGTAGATTTTTGTCCATTTTGAAAAAGTCAATTTAGATCAGATTCCACACATGTTTATGATATTGACACAGGAAAATTGATTACATGTAAAAAGCAGGATAAATAACATGGAAAAATTGATTGAAAAAGAAGAGAAAAAGCAAAGCAATAGTGGTGTAACTGTTGAGAAACCTGATAATGTTAATGTGATCAAAAAAGAAGTTTATTGTTTCTGTATAATCAGATGGTTCAGTGATAATTAAAGTTAGAGCTCATTATTCAAAATACGTTTGTTATTCTAGAAATTGAGTACAAATTAATTAAGTTTTAATACTTCTAAAACATTTCCACTTTATTCAAGATTTCTATGTTTTTAAGTTATCAAACATGGAATATCCATAACACTGACCTGGTTGTTTTTCTGAGTTTGAAATTTTTGTTTACTTTCCATAAATGGATTTTCCATTTTCCAAGAACAGAAATTAATCATTTGTGCAGATCATGATTTATGATGAACAAATCTAAAGTAACTTTGCCTGAGATTTCTTCAGTCACAGTGATCTGTTGTCTAGCAGTGTAGGGGACATAACTCTAACATCACTATAACACAAGACCCAGTGATCATGCTGGAGGGAAAAAAAAGAAACAAAAATTCACAGCATTTAACTTATGTCATGACATTTATATCTGAATGATTTTAACAGCAGATTCCTACTGTAACATTGACATAACACATCAGTTATCATGTAGCAAAGCCTGTTGTTGAAAATAGAAAAGATCTTAAATTTTCATGAATAGGGTAACTTGATACAGCAGTTAATTTATGTCTATATATGGAATTGTGATGGAAACACATCAATGGTGTTCACGTTTTGTGGTTTCTGAATTAAGATTTAATTATTTCATGTAAATTTGTTACATATATGCATTATTATTGTGGATAGAGTGAAAATTGATTGAAATCAGAATAAACATGCCAACCATTCTTGTGAGTAGAGATATGAGCTGTCTCCATTAGATGGCCATGTGTCAGGGAATTATCTTTATCTAAGTGATTTACACCCTAATTATACTATTATCATATCCTATGCCAGATGTTTGTATGATCAGCTGATGGAAATCAACAACTGGGATACAGATGCTGGCAAGGATCTCTTATTTGTCTGATCCCAGTACAGAAAAATTCTATACAGAGACTGGCAATGATCTCTTATTTGTCTGATCCCAGTACAGAAAAATTCTATACAGAGGCTGGCAATGATCTCTTATTTGTCTGATCCCAGTACAGAAAGGAAACCATACAGAGGCTGGCAATGATCTGTTATTTGTCAGATCCCAGTACAGAAAGGAAACCATACAGAGGCTGGCAATGATCTCTTATTTGTCTGATCCCAGTACAGAAAGGAAACCATACAGAGGCTGGCAATGATCTGTTATTTGTCTGATCCCAGTACAGAAAAATTCTATACAGAGGCTGGCAATGATCTCTTATTTGTCTGATCACAGTACAGAAAAATTCTATACAGACGCTGGCAAGGATCTCTTATTTGTCTGATACCAGTTCAGAAAGGAAACCATACAGAGGCTGGCAATGATCTCTTATTTGTCTGATCCCAGTACAGAAAATTCTATACAGAGGCTGGCAATGATCTCTTATTTGTCTGATCCCAGTACAGAAAATTCTATACAGAGGCTGGCAATGATCTCTTATTTGTCTGATCCAAGTACAGAAAATTCTATACAGAGGCTGGCAATGATCTGTTATTTGTCAGATCCCAGTACAGAAAATTATTGCCTGGATTCTCTGACATTAGTAACTATCTGATTTTATGATTTTGTATTGATATTTTGGTATTATCTGTGGTCTTCAGATGACGATATGAATTAAAAGAACACATACACATGAACACTTTTGTATTTTTTTTATTGAAAAAAAAAGACAAGAAAAACCAAAACAATCAATGATGCAATTAAAAAAAGGAAATGAAATAAGACAAAGATATTGAAAAATCAATTTTAGTGAAAACAAAATAATGTACATGTAATTCTTTCGATTCTATCTTTGTGTCTTTATTTATCATGAGCAGATGTTTCTGACAAAATGTCTACAGCTTCATATACGGCAGCAGTGTTCTATATTGAGGTCATTACATTGTGTCGTGAATGGAGAGGAGCTTGTCCTTTGACAATAACGCATCACTACTTTGATTAAGAATTTGTCTGGTAATAAGCCCACCTTCTTACTTTGAGCTACAATTTGTCTGGTATTAAGGTTGCCTCCCTACTCTGAGCTACAATTTGTTTGGTAATAAGCCCAACTCCTGACTTTGTGTCAAAATTTTTGTTTTTATGAGTCTGCCTCCCTACTTCGATTAAGAATTTGTCGGGTAATAAGCCCACCTTCCTAATTTAGGTCAGAATTTGTCTGGTAATAAGATTGCCTACCTACTTTGAGTTACAATTTGTCTAGTGATAAGCCTGCCTCCCTAATTTGAGTCAGAATTTGTATGGTAATAAGCCTGCCTCTCTAATTTGAGTCAGAATTTGTCTGTTAATAAACCTTCCTCTCTAATTTGAGTCAGAATTTGTCTGGTAATAAACCTTCCTCTCTAATTTGAGTCAGAATTTGTCTGGTAATAAACCTGCCTCTATAATTTGAGTCAGAATTTGTCTGTTAATAAACCTTCCTCTATAATTTGAGTCAGAATTTGTCTGGTAATAAACCTACCTCTCTAATTTGAGTCAGAATTTGTCTGGTAATAAACCTACCTCTCTAATTTGAGTCAGAATTTGTCTGTTAATAAACCTGCCTCTCTAATTTGTCTGGTAATAAACCTGCCTCTCTAATTTGAGTCAGAATTTGTCTGTTAATAAACCTTCCTCTATAATTTGAGTCAGAATTTGTCTGGTAATAAACCTTCCTCTCTAATTTGAGTCAGAATTTGTCTGGTAATAAACCTGCCTCTATAATTTGAGTCAGAATTTGTCTGGTAATTAACCTACCTCTCTAATTTGAGTCAGAATTTGTGTGGTAGTAAACCTGCCTCTCTAATTTGAGTCAGAATTTGTCTGTTAATAAACCTTCCTCTATAATTTGAGTCAGAATTTGTCTGGTAATAAACCTGCCTCTCTAATTTGAGTCAGAATTTGTCTGGTAGTAAACCTTTCTCCCTTGGGTGAGACTTGAGATATGAAAATTGGATATATGCAACAGGATAATACCTGGTACAAAGTATGAATGACTCTGGCTAGCTTGGATAAAAATATAAAGATTTTTTTCAATGGAGTAAATTGAACCATGGCTGAGGAGACCTACATGGTTAGGGAAGGTTACTCTGTAACTTTTCTATCATCCTGTTTTTAAACAAGTGCAGTGTATACTGCACCAGCCAAGGTTTTTTCTTATACCTGAATGGATATATCTGCCTATGCCTTCATAATATTGGCAAAGATAGTGGTTTTCTTAGAAATTGGGTAGATTATACAGAGTAATCCTCAATTTAGGGAAAAAAGCACCCTTTACCAAGAGGAACAACCTTCTTTTTGGTGTACAATTTCTAGTGGGTCACAGAAATCATTTCCTGATACAGTTTGCGACCATGTTTTCTAGCATTTTGATTGGTGTAAGTAAGGAATGATTATTGATAACTCTGATGTTGTCCGAGGTATAATGTCTATAATTTCCTTCCCTCAGTGTCCCCTAATCACTTCCTGTAATTACGAGTCAACGGAAATGTGTAATATAAGAGCCACTCACACTCCTCCTTACATCAATAGAATGACCCAAATCACTCGAGGAAGAGGCCAATATTTCAGATTAGGGGAGAAACATGAATTATTCAAATTTCGTTTTTTATTTCCCATGTTACTGAATTCCTATGATTTTCTTCTTGCAGTATATTGATATAAATTAACCCTTTATTCTTATAATGGTCATTTCAAAGAGATTTCAGATTATAATAGAAGGGGACATAGGCTAGAAATATTGAGCTTTTGCAAGCATTTCAAATAAAGTTGATGAGTTTTTCACATAAATCTAATTTTTGATAAATTTTTCAAAAAGTAGGTAATGAATCAGGGTTTTACACTGGGTATGTTATAGAGGATTTCTTCTCAGATTCAATAAGGTCCTTATGTATTGTTTGAATAGTTAAAAACCCTATGGGTACAGCTTAGGCTGTATATACAATTCATTTTGGAAAATACATATTTTTGCCATCAGTTTTTGTACAAAAAAGGGGCAACCACTTTTTAAGTATAATAAAATTGCCCCATGTAGACCCCTCTTAGTGACTCTTATAAGCTATCCTATGGTGAGCCCCTGTTTAAAAAACACTTGTTGCACTATGGAGGTTTTGGCAGAATTTGATGGGTATTTTCCTGTAACAGAATTCTACTATAGTGACTAGTATACTGCACACTATCAGTTGATTCTTGGCCTCAGCTTTAGCCGCTATCTCTATTTTAGATCTCTTCACCCTAGGTTTTAGATAGGGCCACAGGAGGGGTGGTCTCTCAAGTACAGGGGCACAAAAGGGGAAATTCATAAACAATTTGTATTGCAGCTGTATATGTCAAAATATTTGTAGATATATTCAGTTGATGGTAATTCTTATCTTTATAAATCTTATCTGCTATCCCCAGGAGGGAAACAGAGGTCACAAAGGTCAAATAACATAACAATGATTCCTTGTAGTTATATAGTTATAGTAATGCATAAGATGGGCAAAAGGGTTTGTGTTACAAATAGACATATAAACATTTTGACCTGAATCAGGCAGATTTGCAAAACAGAGGCAGAGAAGAAATGAATGAAAATTGTCGAAAAAGGCAGAATGAAAACAATTAAAATATATATTTCAAACCTTAAAATATAAATGTCAGTATATTTATTGATTTTGTGGAGCATTAATGAGTGTAAAATCCCCCTGGAACCTGTGCAGGGCTATTTTCCTGTAGTGTCCCACACTTTGGAATGTTCTCTCTCTCCTTCTCACACTTTCATTTTGAACATTTTAATAATGTGACATACTTGCATGCTTGCAATATTCATAATATGACACTCAGAATCTTATTTCATAGACATTTCCTAACTGTGTCTCTTGCCTGATCTGCTTAAGAACATTTTAAATCTCTCTTACATAAGTCATTTTGAGCATTTTATGTGTCTCTTACACATATGCATTGTGGAAACGTTGTACTATTGAATTTAGGATGTCCTCTTGGTAGGATTTTCCCACACTTGCATTGTTGCAGTCCTGGTCAGTGATCAGAGTTATATATATGCCAGCTTTCTCTACTGAGGGTTTTATCCGGAGATCAGCTATTAGCTGAGCTAATAGTGGCCTATTAGGCTTGTGTCTCATTACCATACCACAGAAAGTTCAGTTCTGTGTAATTGCATATGCATTGTATGGGATGGAGTCCCTAGCCCTTTTAGCTCAAATATCTACAGTTGTCACTGGGAACAATGAAACGTGCATACAATTTGCCGCATATAGAGAAATGTCACTCACTGTAATATAAGGCTTGCAAATTTGACAACCACCCTGCTGTTGGAAAAGTACCTATTGAAATATCATGTTATGAAATATTGGGTTGATTGCTTCTTTAGATGAAAAGAATCACTGTTTGATTTGAAATATGAAAGTTCTATTTGAAATGTCATATCTTTTAAGTGAATGAATCCTAAAAGAATTCTATCATACTGATACTTTGATGGAGGAGGGAAAGAGAGACTGATTTAAGCTAGAAAATTTCTTGTCTGTGCTTTGTAAACATTTTCATTATCTGCAAATGAAATATAGCAAAGCTGACATAATTTTATAAAAACAGTTGTACACCCAGCTGTTTCAGCAAATTTCAAAATAGCACAAGAGTAGCTGTGTGGGATTGTTAGAAAATACATATTTTGGATTTGTTTAATCTTTGTCCTTGTGTTTATATAAATAAAAAAAAAATAATAGGATATATAGAGTAATTTGTACTCTTTGTTCTATAATTAGTTTGTTAAACACTTGATCTTTCCTGCCAGATTATGAGCTCATACCAGTGTTACATATTATGCTATTTAGCATCCTTTTCATAAACACTTCAACAGATATGGATTTTTATGGCATATGGACATCGTCAGAAGTTGGCTGGAGTTACGTTAGAGCTAGAACTCAAACCATTGATTTTTATACTGGCAAACATATACCACATGTAGCTTCAATCTTCACATTTAGTGCAGGCTATTTTTGTCTGTTGCTGGATTGTCTTAATTTTATGCAATTAAGAATTATTGGACTGTTCAGTTGATGACCCAACATTTGCTATCTTCAACATTATATATCATGTTAGGTGTTAGATTTATACATTCATTAAAACTTCAATATGTGTAAATTTTAGATTTTAGTCAGATTTATCAAATTCAAAAGAAAGATATCCTGTTTAAGTGAAATAATTGTTATATGTAACTGTATATATTTTAACAGTAACCTTATTTGAACTTGTTTTTGCTGAAGATATTGTTCTGTAATATGAAAGGCTTCAGTGCTTGTGTGTCCTTTAATGTAGTAATTAATGCGATTGTTCAAAACTAATTTTGAGGTATTATTCAATTGCACAAGGTTCACAGTGTAAACAATTCTACTCAGATATTTTAGTAAAATGTTAATTAATCATTAAAAACAACAGATAACACCAGGTAGCTAAACTAATTGCCATAAAAACTATTTTAATTTTGTTTATTTTCTGTATTTGAGTATACATCTCTTCTTACACTTACATTTGTACCATTGTGTGCTACACACTCCTACCATTGTGTGCTACACGCTCATGCCGTTGTGTGCTACACACTCCAACCATTGTATGCTACACGCTCGTACCATTGTGTGCTACACACTTGTGCCATTGTGTGCCCCACACTCGAGCCATTGTGTGCTTCACACTCGTGCCATTGTGTACTCCACACTCGTGCCATTGTGTGCTCCACAATCGTGCCATTGTGTGCTACACACTCGTGCCGTTGTGTGCTCTACAGTGCCCCACACTCGTGCCGTTGTGTGCTTCACACTCGTACCATTGTATGCTACACACTCGTACCATTGTGTGCTACACACTTTCTACCATTGTATGCTACACACTCATGCCGTTGTATGCTACACACTTGTACCGTTGTGTGCTACACACTCGTGCCGTTGTGTACTCCACACTCGTGCCATTGTGTGCTACACACTCGTACCATTGTGTGCTTCACACTCCTACTATTGTGTGCTCCACACTCGTGCCATTGTGTGCTCCACACTCCTACCATTGTGTGCTACACACTCCTACCATTGTGTGCTACACACTCCTACTGTTTTGTGCTCCAAACTCCTACCATTGTATGCTACACACTTGTATCATTGTGTGCTACACACTCGTACCATTGTGTGCTACACACTTGTACCATTGTGTGCGACACACTCCAACCATTGTGTGCTCCACACTCGTACTATTGTGTGCAACACTCTCGTACCATTGTGTGCTCCACACTCGTGCCATTGTGTGCTCCACACTCGTGCCGTTGTGTGCTCCACACTCGTGCTGTTGTGTGCCCCACACTCGTGCCGTTGTGTGCTTCACACTCGTGCCGTTGTGTGCTACACACTCGTACCATTGTGTGCTACACACTTGTACCATTGTGTGCTTCACACTTCTACTATTGTGTGCTCCACACTTGTACCATTGTGTGCTCCACACTCGTACCTTTGTGTGCTACACACTCGTACCATTGTGTGCTCCACACTCCTACCATTGTGTGCTACACACTCCTACTGTTTTGTGCTCCACACTCCTACCATTGTATGCTACACACTTGTATCATTGTGTGCTACACACTCCTACCATTGTGTGCTACACACTCGTACCATTGTGTGCTCCACACTCCTACCATTGTGTGCTACACACTCCTACTGTTTTGTGCTCCACACTCCTACCATTGTATGCAACACACTTGTATCATTGTATGCTACACACTCCTACCATTGTGTGCTACACACTCGTACCATTGTGTGCTCCACACTCCTACTATTGTGTGCTACACACTCCTACCATTGTGTGCTACACACTCGTACCATTTTGTGCTACACACTTGTACCATTGTGTGCTACACACGTTTACCATTGTGTGCTCCACACTCCTACCATTGTGTGCTACACACTCGTACCATTGTATGCTCCACACTCCTACCATTGTGTGCTCCACACTCGTACCATTGTGTGCTCCACACTCGTACCATTGTGTGCTACACACTCGTACCATTGTGTGCTACACACTCGTACCACTGTGTGCTACACACTCGTACCATTGTGTGCTACAAACTCGTACCAATGTGTGCTTCACACTTGAACCATTGTGTGCTACACACTCGTACCATTGTGTGCTATACACTCCTATCATTATGTGTCATGCACTCGTACCGTTGTGTGCTACACACTTATACCATTGTGTGCTACACACTCATATCATTGTGTGCCTTGACCTCTACACTTGGTACATGTATTGGATCATACGCTACATGCAGAAAGTGCTGTGTCAGCAAAATAAAGCACTGTCCAGACCAGTACTAAAACAATAGTCTGTACATGTCAGAATGTGTATCAATAAAAAAAATATAGTTGTGTAAAGGGAAAGAATATGAGTGGGACAAGATACAGAAGATTTGAAAAGGGGAGGGAGAATGAGTGGGGCAGGATACAGGAGGTTGTGTAAAGGGGAGGGAGAATGAGGGGGCAGGATACAGGAGGTTGTGTAAAGGGGAGGGAGAATGAATGGGGCAGGATACAGGAGGTTGTGTAAAGGGGAGGGAGAATGAGGGGGCAGGATACAGGAGGTTGTGTAAAGGGGAGGGAGAATGAATGGGGCAGGATACAGGAGGTTGTGTAAAGGGGAGGGAGAATGGGGGGGGGGGGGCAGGATACAGGAGGTTGTGTAAAGAAGAAGGAATATGGATAGGGTAGGATACAGGAGGTTGTGTAAAGGAGAGGGAGAATGAGGGGGGCAGGATACAGGAGGTTGTGTAAAGGGGAGGGAGAATGAGGGGGGCAGGATACAGGAGGTTGTGTAAAGGGGAGGGAGAATGAGGGGGGGGGGGGCAGGATACAGGAGGTTGTGTAAAGGGGAGGGAGAATGAGGGGGGGGGCAGGATACAGGAGGTTGTGTAAAGAAGAAGGAATATGGATAGGGTAGGATACAGGAGGTTGTGTAAAGGGGAAGGAATATGGATAGGGTAGGATACAGGAAGTTGTGTAAAGGGGACAAAGGTTTTAAGGGAAATTCAGTATAGTTTACTTGATGCTATATCTAGTATATAACCTTTGACCTCATTCAATATAGGCTTGAAATTTTCACCAGGAAGGAGAACTAAAAAATTTTGGAGGGTCCATATATGCATCACTTGTAAAATGTACTGGCAATCTCATTAAGTGATAAAGTGGTAAGTGTATAGCTATCTACAAGAGAATTAGGATTATAATTGAATGGAGAGGAAGTGAGGTCATGTTAGAGTCATTCACTACATATGAACTTTGTGGTGTGTGGACAGATTATGTGGACTCCACACTACAATACCAAAGTCTAAAGTCACCTATTGAGTAACCACTGATTGAACTCAAAGAAATTGTTTTCAGATTTTTTCATATAGCCACAAATTATTTCCTTATCTGTCACCAAAGATCCTTATATTGGTGTTCAGTTTGACATTTACTTTCTTGACAGTAAATCCGATAAAATTATTTTCAAAATCATTCAGAATATAAATCTTAAAATACTGAAAATTTTCAAAAGTCTGTTGAAATTTGTATATGACACTTCTGTTTATTTGTTTTTGAATATAAGAAACGGAAATATAAAAATGTGTGTATTCTATATCAGGGACTCCCTCCCAGGGACCCCCACAGGGTTGATATAGGGGCCATACACTAATAGCTCATCAAAACACATGTAAAGCAAGTGTACAATTTACATGTGTGTGTGAGGGGGCGTATATATTGACTATCTTTCTCTCCTAGGAGAATGTATTACGATGAAGGATCATCAAAGCCTGGTTGTCAGAACAAACTATTAGATATTTGGCAAGGCTGTTGGTAATTATACATATATATCTGAAAGTGTTAAAAACCTGAAAGATGTGCACTAACGTTACATATCTCTAGTGACACACCCAAATATAGTGGCTAACTCAGGGTCTGGCTAGTTAGCCTAGAAATATTAACCCTTATGGAACTATGTAGGAGGGTAGGCCATTACAACCAGAAACAATAGAGGATCCTTAAGGTTCATTATGTTAGCTGGATTACAGCAGCAGGTGGTCGTTTGACCTTAATCCCAGAATATAGATGGACATGTTAAATGTATGAGTGTCCTCAAGTGTGAAGAATTCAAGCTGGACCCTGATGTAGTGAGAAGGATATAAAGATACTAAGTTTGCAGCCACTGTGTTTCCACATATGTATCAAAAATGGAGACTTTACATACTGGCTTTGTGGAAAAAGTCTGGGTCATTTACATGTGAGGACGCTACAGTTATACAGCCTATTGCTAACAAGAGTAGAGGGGCTCTAGCACTTGATGGCATTTAGGGACACAGACTAAATTGGAGTGTTTTTCAGTTTCGATAGGTCAGTAATTACACTGGTTGACAACTAGGGGCGGTTTCCTGTTAAAGTCACATTCACTAGGAAGGATTACAAGGACTCCCTTGGGACCAGACCTATGTAGCAATGTAAGGGTCCCCTAAGGACTATTGTTTTAGGGCAAAATTCTGTTGTGTGGTTCTCTGACCTTTATAGAACACACAGGCTGATAATTGATAAATCCAGGCAAATTAGTACTCGGGGAGACATTTAGGCTTTTCTGATCTCTCATGCAGACAGTTAGTGAAATCATTCAGGCATGTTGATGCTCACCACTCCAGTCGTCCAACCACCAGAGCAGTCGGAACTGGAACTCGGTGCCAATGTTATAGAGAATTTTGGACCAGAGTCATTCTGTGTAGAAATCCTGACAAAAGTGGCCGCAGATATGCAGTTCATTTCAGGGACATTTCCGTTGAAATTATCTTAATTGTGTTTGCTGACGCTGGCAATAACCACGGGTGGTATATTGTACTAGTATGTGGGACTGCGGTTAATTCAGCCAGGATACAGTTTATAAAAAATAGGATATGATCTTATTTGTGGTACTGATTGAACACTTTCTATGTGTAAATATTTTTACATCCTATTCACATTGACAAAATGATTTTTAGTCTGAACTGTTTTGAAAGCTACAGATTGTTTTCACTTTGTATTGGTTTAGAGAACATATTGATGATGACAATCGTTCCGACAAGTAAGATGATGACATTTCCTGGGAAGTCTGTAATTGATATGTTCGTATTTCTAACATTGATGAGTGAAGGTTTGACATTTTCTCTCATAGAGGGATCAGTTTCATCATTTGTTTCATCATATTGCTCGTCATCACTTCATCAGGAAGAAAGGAAGTTGTTTGAGGTATCAAATATGGGCGTCGTCAATTTCCAAATATCACCAGCTCCAGATTTGAATGAGGAAGACTTTCAAGTGACATTTACTACAAAATTGAAAGGGTTAGAAACATTGCTATCAGTACAAAGCAATATAGGAAGTGGGTGTTTGAGGGAAGCTGAGGTCTGCCATCTTGGGTCCAGTGCTTCCTTCAGAATGAGTTGTTCCTGTTATTCTGGTGAGTTAAATCCTTAGTTAAGCATGAATGGTTTTTTTTTTTTTTTTTTTGGATAAACACTTGAAAGATTTTTTTTAATTGAGTTTGATTTGAAATATGTCAATCAAATTTTCAAAACCACAGTTTGAAAACCATGAATATTTTAAGTTAAAAGATTTGCTTGGACAGTTCGGGACTGAGGGGAGGGGTGTGGCTCAGTAGAAAAATATTTGATGTAAGTGGGAAGGATCCCTTCTGAATTTGTTTGGGATGGGTGGGGCTCTTCTGAAACAGATTTGTTGGAGGGTTGGGGCTCTACTGAAATAGATTTGTTGGAGAGGGGTGGGGCTCTACTGAAATAGATTTGTTGGAGAGGGGTGGGGCTCTACTGAAATAGATTTGTTGGAAAGGGTTGGGGCTCTACTGAAATAGATTTGTTGGAGAGGGGTGGGGCTCTACTGAAATAGATTTGTTGGAGAGGGGTGGGGCTCTACTGAAATAGATTTGTTGGAGAGGGGTGGGGCTCTACTAATTATTTGTTTGGGAGGGGTGGGGCTCTTCTGAAATAGATTTGTTGGAGAGGGGTGGAGCTCTTCTGAAATATATTTGTTAGGAAGGGATTGGGCTGTTCTACTGAAATAGATTTGTTTGGGAGAGTCTCTACTGAAATAGATTTGTTTGGGAGGATCTCTACTGAAATAGATTTGTTTGGGAGAGTCTCTACTGAAATAGATTTGTTTGGGAGGGTCTCTACTGAAATAGATTTGTTTTGGAGGGTCTCTACTGAAATAGATTTGTTTGAGAGGGTCTCTACTGAAATAGATTTGTTTGGGAGGATCTCTACTGAAATAGATTTGTTTGGGAGAGTCTCTACTGAAATAGATTTGTTTTGGAGGGTCTCTACTGAAATAGATTTGTTTGAGAGGGTCTCTACTGAAATAGATTTGTTTGGGAGGATCTCTACTGAAATAGATTTGTTTGGGAGAGTCTCTACTGAAATAGATTTATTTGGGAGGGTCTCTACTGAAATAGGTTTGTTTGGGAGGGTCTCTACTGAAATAGATTTGTTTGGGAGAGTCTCTACTGAAATAGATTTGTTTTTGAGGGTCTCTACTGAAATAGATTTGTTTTTGAGGGTCTCTACTGAAATAGATTTGTTTGGGAGGGTCTCTACTGAAATAGATTTGTTTGGGAGGGTCTCTACTGAAAAAGATTTGTTTGGGAGAGTCTCTACTGAAACAGATTTGTTTGGGGGGGGGGGGGTCTCTACTGAAATAGATTTGTTTGGGAGGGTCTCTACTGAAATAGGTTTGTTTGGGAGGGTCTCTACTGAAATAGGTTTGTTTGGGAGGGTCTCTACTGAAATAGATTTGTTTGGGAGAGTCTCTGCTGAAATAGATTTGTTTTTGAGGGTCTCTACTGAAATAGATTTGTTTTTGAGGGTCTCTACTGAAATAGATTTGTTTGGGAGGGTCTCTACTGAAATAGATTTGTTTGGGAGGGTCTCTACTGAAAAAGATTTGTTTGGGAGAGTCTCTACTGAAACAGATTTGTTTGGGGGGGGGGGTCTCTACTGAAATAGATTTGTTTGGGAGGGTCTCTACTGAAATAGGTTTGTTTGGGAGGGTCTCTACTGAAATAGGTTTGTTTGGGAGGGTCTCTACTGAAATAGATTTGTTTGGGAGAGTCTCTGCTGAAATAGATTTGTTTGGGAGGGTCTCTACTGAAATAGATTTGTTTGGGAGGATCTCTACTGAAATAGATTTGTTTGGGAGGATCTCTACTGAAATAGATTTGTTTGGGAGAGTCTCTACTGAAATAGATTTGTTTGGGAGGATCTCTACTGAAATAGATTTGTTTGGGAGGATCTCTACTGAAATAGATTTGTTTGGGAGGGTCTCTACTGAAATAGATTTGTTTGGGAAGGGTGGGACTCTTCTTAAGGATTTGTTAGAGAGTGGAGGATAAAGTTCTAATGAAATTTGGTAGGGGTAATAGTGTTAATTGTTGGAGAGGGTAGGGCTTGACTGAAGTAAGTTTGTTAGGGAAAGGATGGGGCTTTGTTGAAGTAGATGTGTCCATTTCCTTAACAGATCTTCTTCAGGACAGTTGCATTCCACTCCTAAAAAGGATCAGGTGTGTCCTGTTTATATGTGATCTGTGTAACCCACTAAATCTTTTTCAGAAAAAAAGTAATAATATTATTCAATATTGAAATGTATTTACATGACTGTAAGTCCATGTCTAATGATAAGCCCTCTCATATGTGTTACATTTTGGTAGTAATGCCAAAAAATATATGTTTTATTGAGTTTAAGTTTGCTTTTCGACAGCTTAGGCATATCATGGTATAAATACGAGTCTACAGTTTATTTGCAGGCAAGTAGGGCAGATCTTGGATAGATATGAGTTAGCATTTATGTGCAGGCAGGTAGGGCAGTTCTTGGGATAAATATGACTCAGCATTTATTTGCAGGCAGGTAGGGCAGATCTTTGGATAGATATGAGTTAGCATTTATTTGCAAGCAGGTAGGGCAGTTCTTGGGATAAATGTAAGTCAGCATTATTTGCAGGCAGGTAGGGCAGATCTTTGGATAGATATGAGTTAGCATTTATTTGCAAGCAGGTAGGGCAGTTCTTGGGATAAATGTAAGTCAGCATTTATTTGCAGGCAGGTAGGGCAGATCTTTGGATAGATATGAGTTAGCATTTATTTGCAAGCAGGTAGGGCAGTTCTTGGGATAAATGTAAGTCAGCATTATTTGCAGGCAGAGAGCATATCTTGGGATAAATATGAGTCAGTGTTTATTCACAGGCTGACAGGGCAGGCCATATATTGTGATAAATATGAGTTAGCATTTATTTGCAGGCAGGTAGAACATATTATAGGATGAATCTGGTACAAAACCAGAACATTTTTAGCAAAGTTCATGAGAGCTGTTATATAAAAACATTTTTGAAATTCCTAACCTTTAATGTAAGCTGGTAAAACACCACCTGTTTCCTATCAACTCCAGGGAGTATTTCTCTTCTAACCTCAAATAGGGAGACCATCTGTCTAGTAAGTCTGAGGTTCTGGGTTCGACTCCAACGTCTTAAAAAACACAAATGCTTTACAGTTGTTACAATATTCTCAGACCAATTCAACTTTACTGGGAAGAATTAAATAAGGAATGCTATTGAATGTGCCATGATATGGAAATTAGGATTCTGGAAAATATATATTGTGAATTTGAAATAAAGATAGAATATAGATGATAATTCAGCCATATTACTTTGTGACTTGGTGTCTTAGAGATAATTATGTGTACATTAAAGAACTCCTGAACTCTGTTATTTTTTAAAATTTATTTACATATATAAGTGTGTTTGTTGACCAGCTAGACATTAAATTGATCCAATCAAACTGAATCAGGAAACATCCAACTTCAGTAAAAGTATAGAGCATGTTTTCTGCATTGAAAAGAAAACAAACAGGTCAGGATATGGAAAAAAAACCAGTAGGATATGAAGAAAACAAACAGGTCAGGATATGAAGAAAACAGGTCCGGATATGAAGAAAACAAACAGGTCAGGATATGAAGAAAACAAACAGGTCAGGATATGCAGTAAACAGGTCAGGATATGCAGTAAACAGGTCAGGATATGAAGAAAACAAAAAGGTCAGGATATGCAGTAAACAGGTCCGGATATGAAGAAAACAAAAAGGTCAGGATATGAAGAAAACAGGTCCGGATATGAAGAAAACAAACAGGTCAGGATATGAAGAAAACAGGTCCGGATATGAAGAAAACAAACAGGTCAGGATATGAAGAAAACAAACAGGTCAGGATATGAAGAAAATAAACAGGTCAGGATATGAGTACATCATTATGTAATGGCTGCCTATGTCTTACGTTTGTTTTTGAAGTGCCACGCATATACCTGTATTACAAACTCTGATATGGTTACTTGTACAAAATAGAAAGTCGAAGCTGTTTTCTGGTCGTAAAAATATGTTGTAAAACAATGTTATATGTTATGCTATCAATAATTCAAGTAGTGTTGCTGACTCCTCCCTGGACAATCTGTGTTAAAAACATTCTAACTCAATTTACAAATTCTGCCTGAGAGCAAAAGACACCAAACCTCCCAGCACATGTGACGCATTGCATTAAATTCGTCCGATTCCATTTGGTGGAAAGCCTTTGTGGGAGAGTAACAGTTTTGTACTGTTTGTAACCACTATGACAATTTGCCTTAAAATCTTTTAATGCATTTAGGGAATTTGCTTTACTAGATATGGTCTGTTTCGTTGGCTTTACTAGATATGGTCTGTTTCGTTGGCTGTGTATTTGACTACAATACTTGTGATGCTTTGTGTTATCATGCCTAGGTACCTACTTATCATAAGGCTTGGCCACTGACCTGTTTGTTTGTGGTCTAATTGATGGCAACATCACCCACAAAGTATATTGTTTTAAGGTGTTTTTTTTTTCTTTTTAGTTATTGACTTGTTTTTATTGGTTGTACAGAGTTATGCCCCTTTTATTATTTGATATATAAAACATTATTTTCTGTTTATGAAACAGTTATTTAAAAAAAAGAACAAAACATCTGTTATAGATTTTACAATTTGTCATCTGATACGATAGTTAAACAGGGTTAAAAGCCTGCATAAATACAAATATCTGTGTAACTGATGAGCCACCAAATGATAGGGGTTGGTTGTGTGGTAGCCAGATGGTCCAAAGACCAGTTGACTCAATTTAGGCCTTCAGGGAGTTGAGAATAATTGGAGAAAAATGAGGCACTTATTCTTGTAATGACCAAATCCCTTTGTTACATTTCAGTAAAGGTCTGTAGAGGAGGTTAATACTAAATCAATACTTGGACAGTAAAGTTCTGTAGAGAAGTTAAATACTTTATCAATACTCAGTAAAGGTCTAGAGGAGGTTAATACTTTATCAATACTCAGTAAAGGTCTGTAGAGGAGGTTAATACTTTATCAATACTCAGTAAAGGTCTGTAGAGGAGGTTAATACTTTATTAATACTCAGTAAAGGTCTGTAGAGAAGGTTAATACTTTATCAATACTCAGTAAAGGTCTGTAGAGAAGGTTAATACTTTATCAATACTCAGTAAAGGTCTGTAGAGGAGGTTAATACTTTATCAATACTCAGTAAAGGTCTGTAGAGGAGGTTAATACTTTATCAATACTCAGTAAAGGTCTGTAGAGGAGGTTAATACTTTATCAATACTCAGTAAAGGTCTGTAGAGAAGGTTAATACTTTATCAATACTCAGTAAAGGTCTGTAGAGGAGGTTAATACTTTATCAATACTCAGTAAAGGTCTGTAGAGGAGGTTAATACTTTATCAATACTCAGTAAAGGTCTGTAGAGAAGTTAATACTTTATCAATACTTAAAGGTCTGTAGAGAAGGTTAATACTTTATCAATACTCAGTAAAGGTCTGTAGAGGAGGTTAATACTTTATCAATACTCAGTAAAGGTCTGTAGAGAAGGTTAATACTTTATCAATACTCAGTAAAGGTCTGTAGAGAAGGTTAATACTTTATCAATACTCAGTAAAGGTCTGTAGAGGAGGTTAATACTTTATCAATACTCAGTAAAGGTCTGTAGAGGAGGTTAATACTTTATCAATACTCAGTAAAGGTCTGTAGAGGAGGTTAATACTTTATCAATACTCAGTAAAGGCCTGAAGAGGAGGTTAATACTTTATTAATACTCAGTAAAGGTCTGTAGAGAAGGTTAATACTTTATCAATACTCAGTAAAGGTCTGTAGAGGAGGTTAATACTTTATCAATACTCAGTAAAGGTCTAGAGAAGGTTAATACTTTATCAATACTCAGTAAAGGTCTGTAGAGGAGGTTAATACTTTATCAATACTAACTCACTAAAGGTCTGTAGAGGAGGTTAATACTTTATCAATACTCAGTAAAGGTCTGTAGAGAAGGTTAATACTTTATCAATACTCAGTAAAGGTCTAGAGGAGGTTAATACTTTATCAATACTCAGTAAAGGTCTGTAGAGAAGGTTAATACTTTATCAATACTCACTAAAGGTCTGTAGAGGAGGTTAATACTTTATCAATACTCAGTAAAGGTCGATAGAGAAGGTTAATACTTTATTAATACTCAGTAAAGGTCTGTAGAGGAGGTTAATACTTTATCAATACTCTCACTAAAGTAAAGGTCTTTATCAATACTCAGTAGAAGGTTAATACTTTATCAATACTCAGTAAAGGTCTGTAGAGGAGGTTAATACTTTATCAATACTAACTCACTAAAGGTCTGTAGAGGAGGTTAATACTTTATCAATACTCAGTAAAGGTCTGTAGAGGAGGTTAATACTTTATCAATACTAACTCACTAAAGGTCTGTAGAGGAGGTTAATACTTTATCAATACTAACTCACTAAAGGTCTGTAGAAATGTTTAATACTTTATCAATACTTAAGGAGTAAAGGCATTAAGTTTGATCATTTTACAGAGTTTTTTTGCTTTTGTCATTTTAAATCATGCCATCACATTATTATCTGATATTTTGACCAGAAGTCAGGTTTTTCGAGACATTGCTGATATATTCTCACCTCTAACCATTAATAAAGATATCTAGGTTAGTTCAGTGTACACATGTAAATTGTAAATGTCACATTCCTGTTTATATCACATGTTCTTATAACAAATGAAACATTATGTTAAGCAGTTTTCGTAGTATAAAGATGATGTTTCTTAAAAAGGATTAGATAATTGAAAGTTTATATATGGAAGTTTGATCAGATGTATAACTTACTGAACAGGTCTGACAGAAAAAGTACAATTTAGAAGTGATATTTTTGTAAAATATTTTCATACATAATCAATGGTAGTGCGTAAGATATATGATGGTTTATGTAATATTAAGAGAAAATACAGGGGAAACATCCTACACCTTTACAACAGGGCCTAGTTACCATAGTAAACATCCTACACCTTTACAACAGGGCCTAGTTACCATAGTAAACATCCTACACTTTACAACAGGGCCTAGTTACTATAGTTAACATCCTACACCTTTACAACAGGGTCTAGTTACTAAAGTAAACATCCTTCACCTTTACAACAGGGCCTAGTCACCATAGTAAACATCATACACTTTTACAACAGGGCCTAGTTACCATAGTAAACATCATACACTTTTACAACAGGGCCTAGTTACCATAGTAAACATCCTACACCTTTACAACAGGGCCTAGTTACCATAGTAAACATCCTACACTTTACAACAGGGCCTAGTTACTATTGTTAACATCCTACACCTTTACAACAGGGTCTAGTTACTAAAGTAAACATCCTTCACCTTTACAACAGGGCCTAGTTACCATAGTAAACATCATATACTTTTACAACAGGGCCTAGTTACCATAGTAAACATCATACACTTTTACAACAGGGCCTAGTTACCATAGTAAACATCCTTCACCTTTACAACAGGGCCTAGTTACTATAGTTAACATCCTACACCTTTACAACAGGGCCTAGTTACTATAGTAAACATCCTTCACCTTTACAACAGGGCCTAGTTACTATAGTTAACATCCTACACCTTTACAACAGGGCCTAGTTACCATAGTAAACATCATACACTTTTACAACAGGGCCTAGTTACCATAGTAAACATCCTACACCTTTACAACAGGGCCTAGTTACTATAGTAAACATCCTTCACCTTTACAACAGGGCCTAGTTACTATAGTTAACATCCTTCACTTTTACAACAGGGCCTAGTTACTATAGTAAACATCCTACACCTTTACAACAGGGCCTAGTTACCATAGTAAACATCCTACACTTTACAACAGGGCCTAGTTACTATTGTTAACATCCTACACCTTTACAACAGGGTCTAGTTACTAAAGTAAACATCCTTCACCTTTACAACAGGGCCTAGTTACCATAGTAAACATCATATACTTTTACAACAGGGCCTAGTTACCATAGTAAACATCATACACTTTTACAACAGGGCCTAGTTACCATAGTAAACATCCTTCACCTTTACAACAGGGCCTAGTTACTATAGTTAACATCCTACACCTTTACAACAGGGCCTAGTTACTATAGTAAACATCCTTCACCTTTACAACAGGGCCTAGTTACTATAGTAAACATCCTTCACCTTTACAACAGGGCCTAATTACTATAGTTAACATCCTACACCTTTACAACAGGGCCTAGTTACTATAGTAAACATCCTTCACCTTTACAACAGGGCCTAGTTACTATAGTTAACATCCTACACCTTTACAACAGGGCCTAGTTACCATAGTAAACATCATACACTTTTACAACAGGGCCTAGTTACCATAGTAAACATCCTACACCTTTACAACAGGGCCTAGTTACTATAGTAAACATCCTTCACCTTTACAACAGGGCCTAGTTACTATAGTTAACATCCTTCACTTTTACAACAGGGCCTAGTTACTATAGTAAACATCCTTCACCGTTACAACAGGGCCTAGTTACTATAGTAAACATCCTACACCTTTACAACAGGGCCTAGTTACTATAGTAAACATCCTTCACCGTTACAACAGGGCCTAGTTACCATAGTTAACATCCTACCCATAAATAACAAGGTTTTATTGCCATAATATTTCTAATATTTCATTATATTGTCACATGTTTGACGTGTTTGATGCTTACTACTGCAATAGATAACGATATCATATATGTGCAATTTAAGAGGATTTTTTTATCCATTGCAACGAAATCTTGCTTTTTTCTTCCTTTTACAAAATTGATTTCTGGGGAGTATATATGAGATGTTATTATTTAGATTGTTGGGATTTAGATTTCATACTTTAGAATGTACAAAATATCCTTACAATATTGTACATGTTTTACAATCATTTTTTATGTGACTTTTTTTATATTATTCCACTTATTATAACATCTCTCTCAGAAACCAAAGATTGTTAGATTTTTGTGACATGACCTATCACAATCTGTAAAGCTTCCTTAAAGGAAACACAGTCATTTCCATAAGTGGGAGAGTGTGAAACTGAAAAAAGATTGAGGCAGTGAGGAAATTTTTTTTATAATTTTCTTAAAAAGTATACTTACAAATGTATTAAAATTTCTCATTGTAACGGACATTGAAAGCAAATGATTGAAAATATCAAATATAATTAAAGGGTTGTAATATATTCTTATGGCTATGAATTCATTTCAGTTTTTTTTATTTATATTTTACTTTTTTTTAACAATTGGAACTAAAAGGGTGAAATTTAATAAAGAGTGAAAAATGTGAAAAAGTTTATTAGAAATGGTCATGACAGAGAAGAGACCAAGTAACTTGACTTCCAGACGTCTCTCGTCGTTGTAAAAATGTCAGAACTGTATAGAGACATGACATTGAAGCAATGAATTTTGATTACCAAATCATAATGATGGATGCTGTCCTCTTCTACAAGTATAATACCAGTAAATTAGGCAAAGCACAGCGGAAAGAGAAATAGCCTCACACCCCTGAATACCATAATGGAGTGGCTGAGATCAATGAAAGATAGTGCCAATTCTAATTATATAGGGGTGGGAACTGAGTTGAATGTCAGTATGGAAGAAAAATGCTGGTGATTCTCACGGGATACGAATGTTTGTATCCATGTCCCGGGATCAACGAACATTTCTTAATCGGGTCCATTTTGCCACCGATTTATGATAGAGCAATCAAAAATGATTTTCTCCTTCACTGCGGAGCCGCTCTGTGCCATTCAGCTTGGACAGCGTTGCTCAATTTCTTGGTATCATGATAAACTCCACAAGAAATGTGGATATTGGATTTTTTTCAGCAGAAAAGACATCTACGTGCCAGGCCATTTCAAAAACATTTAGGATTCGTGAACACTACCATCTCACGAGACGAGGCCGTAGAATTTCTATCATTGATTCAGTAAAGATGATTTCTATCAAATTTCATTATACATATAATGTATATTCTCCTGACTTCCCTGTCAGTAGATCATACAAATACACTGCCAGGACAAGTGTACTAATGTAGTAATCTTGAGGTTTTAAAAACCTTGCATGTAAAAAAAAACATACCCTTAACATGGATTGAAAGTCTATGAATTATGCAGTATTTAACAGTCATATTTTTCCTGTTCAGTTCATATATCAGTGTGTACATTTAATCTTTCTTACGTATGGTATATGTAGCTGTTCAACAAACCAATTTTTTCCTGCTGACTTGCAATTTCAAACCTGAAGCATCAAGATTTACAGTTCTGTGTAGTTTTCCATTGTTTTAAGTCCTATTAACAGCCAGTGTCATGGAAGGACATGGCAGGTTTGGGTGGTGGAGGAATGCCAGAGATGTGTTGTGTGTTCAATCCCCAAGAAAAACCATTAACCCACTGCCAATACCTGGCGACTGTCCCATTAAGGCCTCGAACCCACGACGCAGAGGTGGAGGGCTAGTGATAGAGCTGGTCAGACCCCTTAAGCACTCGGTCACCATGGGGCCTCACAGATCTGAAATAATCATCATATTGATCATTAATGTAACATAAAAACATTTCCTTGCATATTCAGAATTTTTCTCCAATAAAATATTATATGTAGGGGATATCTTTGAATCTTGGCCATGTACCTGTCCAAGTCAGTTGGAAGCTTTTTCAGTTGATGTTTTTTTTTTAAATTTTAGAAATATATTTCATATTCAATGAAATAATGTGATTACTTTTAGGATTTTTGTGTCAAATGCAGCATGAATATTACTTGTCATCAGTAATTCTTGTGTCAGTGTATGGAGACTTTGATGAAGATCCTGTCTGCAAAATTTGTAAATTTAGTGATCTGTTTTCTCTCGATGTATAAATCAGGTAAACAATCTCTATAAAATTTAATACACAAAGTTATACAATATTTGTAAATTGCATATTTGCTTGAAAATTCAAAACCACAGAAATTTTCCTGATATGGACTTAAAATAGCTAAAGCACAAAAAATGCATATCAAAATTAGTAAAACTTTTTTGAAATAATTTTCAGTTAAGTAAACCATTAAAAGTTTTGAAAATTGATTCTTCTGTAAAATTGTGTATGAATATGCAATATTTAGCTAAGGGAAAAAGACTTGTAAAGACTGTAAATAAAACATAATTGAGTATGTTCCTGAGCATTGACACCAATGTAAGTTTGTAGGTATTTTTTTTTTTTTTTTAGGATATTTACGTTAGAAGATAATTTCATTGTAGCAAAGAAGCAAGTTTGATATGTTATGTGTATCTTGTGCTCGGATTGATGGTGTGAAGACCATTATGTTGAATATTTTCTAATTATGTGTATAGAAATATTGTGTATGGTAGAGTGATGTCCAGCAGAGTATTTACTACAGAATCGCATGTACTCGGACATAATGTTCCCAACCATTATTGATTCATATAATGTTTATACAGGAAAAACAGACGAGTAGGAAATCGATGATGTTCTTAACAAATTTTGTTTTACATACAATAAAGATTTTGTATAAAGAGATATTCAGAAAGGATTTGTTATTGAAGATTTTGATCATGCAATTTTAGCATTATTGGAGCCGATCAGTTTTTTTTCTCCTTAACGAGTAGAAGTGAGCTACGGTGTTGCTTTCCCATTGCTGTTGGAGTGTCTGGGTTGAAATGTGCTTAACTGAAGGTGTCAGAATTTCTGGGTAAAATGTGCGTAAGTTCTCTGTCAGTTCTAGGTATGTTATTCTCTTAGTCAATTAATTTTTTCCAACAAATTTAGTGTGCATTTAATGATTTCAAAAAGGGTATGATTGTATATTAGAAAACTTAATTACTTTTCACTAAAGGGATTTTTTTTCTCAATTCATTGTGGTTCGTGGCTAAATAAGTTAAGAAGTTTAAAAGAAAAATCTCCATTTCTGTCGCCTGACTTAATTGTTCATTTTCCAATTAGTCCTTTTAGTAAAAGTGCCAGTAACATTTGACCTCGTGTTATCTGAAGACTCTTGGGAAATCACATCAGAAAACATGGCCTTATATGGAAGATTAACATTGGGCTTTAAAAGAAAGTCTCTAGGGACAGTTGTCTAGCTTCTGTGTTTTGTGTGACATATATTACATATATCGCAATATATACCATCATAGGAAATATCCCATAATACCATGTTGTGAAAATATCTTATAATACCATATTAGGAATATATCACATAATACCATATTTGGTAACTATCACAGAAAACCATCACATAACGCTTTAATAAAAAAATATCACATGATACTATATTAGGTAAATTTTAGGTAATATATCATGGGCAAGTATCACATTATACCATATTTGGAAATATCACACAATACCATATTAGGAAATATCATACAATATGCATTGAGGACACAATACTGATCACAACATACTTTATTATGTTAATGTGCTCTTTTAGCTACATCAATAATAACTTAGATTATGCTGGATCATATCGTTGTAGAAAACTATTACACATTAATGAAGTGTTAAATTGATAGTAAAATCCTAGTGTTTGAAATTCAGTACAAATGCCAACTGGATAAGTTCACCAGTATAACTAGAGACGATTGACACACTATATACGGAAAACAAGGGTACAATACTTCTGTGATGTAAATGCCAGCAGTATGAGTCTCATGCATAAATAAAAAGTGGGAGGGTTGGTTTGGAGATGGAAGACTGTATCGAAGGGCTGCTGGCTGCCACTAGAGTCCTCTTCACGGATGATGGATCACAATATGCTTGGAAGGGGAATTATTTCATTACTACATCAAGGCCTGTCCTAAATGCCACTAATTTACCAGTATTTATTTCAATAACTCGAGCTAAATTGATCACGATTAGGCTTATGATCTGTAATTTCACTCTCATTGTTTTCAAAGCATTTATAAAATGGCTAGAGGACTGCCATTAAATAGCAGTGATATTGGTACTTGCCATATGAAGCTGAAACTAGAGATCAAACATTCAATGTTTAGGATCAGATGAGGGAGAAACACTCTGTATTTCATGTTTATATAAGTAGATTTTTATTTTTTTAAATATATATGATTTTTGGTGGTAGAATATTTTGTAGTTATTAAGGTACGATTTTTTGTATTATTCAACATTTACACAAATTTTGCGATTAATTTTATTTTCAATGGTTTACATTTTCATGGTGTTTTTCCAAATTTTGATATATTTAAAGTTGTTGAACCATACGTCCATGAATTATTCTAAAGACATTCAATGTTGAAATATTGTTGAAAATGAATGTTTCTTTTGAAAACAAGTTGAAATTTATTGAAAATATTGTTGATTTTTATGTTTTATGTTTAAACATTCAATTTTATGGAGGATATTTCCTATTTATTTAGCAAAGACTTTCATCAAATTTTCCTCAACTATATGTGGAAATCATGATTGATATGTAAATATTTATTCGTAAATTGAAATAATTTGAAAAAAAAGAAAGAAAGAAAACACTGAAACATGACGCAAGGCCATATTTATTTGGAAAAACTAATTGAAACAACTGTACAGTATGTTAGCATGAGAAAAGTTTATTTGTTAATATATATGTTGAGAGACTTGGAAATAAAACATCTATTAAACCTGTAGACAGATTTAATGGCGGAATGGTTTAATGTAGACCACAGGAAGTTCTGTATTATCACCATCAAATATCACAGCTAATAGTCTAACAGTATTTTTATGACAATTTAAAAATCACAACTCACTATAGCAAGACTTCCACTGAAGCAGACAGTGTTAAAATGATGCAATGCAATTGTTTGGAATATTCTGCCTATAACTATCTCTATTTGTAATTCTCTGTAAGGTCCACGATCATAATCTTCCTAGCTGAGTAGCCTAGTCTCATTTCCTTCGTCATCAAATGGTATGGAGACCACTTTACCATTCAGAAAAAGGCCGCACATCAAAAGACGGAATGGAGAAATATGACAATAATCAAATGAAAGAAAACCCATGGGGACTATGTTGAACGATGCATCATAAGGGACTGCTTTGTCGCAGCAGTAGGATTATAGTTATGGAAATTAGACGTTTACTATGATCGGAAATCTGGGAATTTCGAGTTTTGGTCTTCCTTCACATTCAGTGAAACTGGAAGTCTTCTCCCCATGGGATTTGTGTGTTGTCCATTGTTTCGTCCGATCACCAACCTACAATGAAAGATTCTGTTGGCGTGGCAACCATACAGTGTCCCAGTTCCAAATCTTAACAATAATGTGGCTGATATTTTTTTTTTTCTCAATACATTTTTCCTTTCTTTTTTCTTTTTAGTAAGTTGCTTGCATGCCCTGGTAAAATTTTCAAGGTTTTGTATACGTAAATTTTGATTTTGAATAAAATTGATCTTGATTTGCTGTCCAGATATTGTGACATCGTTTACTTGTTACCTTGTAAAAAATGATTATGAAATTATGCAACCAAATTAAAGAAGATCTACAAGTCATTCAATCCATACTTAATTTTACAATCAAACGAAGTCATATTTAATATACAATCTAGCATTCTTATGCTGTGTTAGAACCACAATAACCAATTGGACTTTTCACTTTGTCAATTTCATACGCATTCCATGTCCGACTCTAAGTCCACAACATCCATATTCATACATTCATATAAAAAAAGTCTAGGATTTGGCCATCGACAATCAGATAAAACCGACTCTGGTTTTTGTTGGAATGGCGGACAGGATTTATCGGGATTGTGAAATGGCCGACATGGATAGTATTTCATGAATAATTTCGTAAAAGAATCTGATGAATTTCTTGTTTGGGATGATTTTTTGTAGAGCTCTGTAAACATGACTCTGGATGTACAGTAAATTGATGGTATCTTGGCTTATTTGACAAATGTTAATTTTTTCTAACTTGGTTCGAACAAAATTATTCTTGTTTTCTCACAAATGATAAGAATAAGCAAACAGGCTTTAAAGGTTAAACATTACATAAAAAAATATCAAAATTGTTGATAAGTCAGATAGACAGTGCTAATCTTTACTGCAATTTTTTACTGTTTTCTTTAAAACTTTTAAGAAAAATGATGTTAAGGTTTGGATGAAACAGAAATCTTTGGAAGGCTTTACCACAGAATTTCAGAAATTTTTTACTTTTACTACAAAAACCCAGATATCTTTTACTGTTTACAACAGAAATTTGAAAATCTTGTAAACCATTTAACACATAAATTAACATGCAAATTCTTTAAACCTGATTTAACGCAGAAATCAAGAAATCTTACAACAGAAACCCGGAAATATTTTCAACCATTTATCATAGGAATTCATCAATAAATTGAAGCAATTTGCCTAAAACACAATGGCACATAATAGATGTTATATGTCTGTACTACATAGCTGGTATGACAGATGGCTAGCTGTTGGTAATGAGATGCAGTTTCGATCTTTTCCTGAAAGTCTAAATGCCTACAGAACATGAAACATTTGTTGAAAGCTGAAATTGCAGGGTGTCTGTGGGTTCTTTTTGTGGCCTTATTTGTATTTAATTTCATGTGTGATTTTCTGGATTGTGTGTCCTGCTAAGGACAGTTGACAATGAATGGTCCTGTACCCTACTTATCGTTCCTTAAGTCTTTTAGAGAACTCAAAGCTTGGTGTTTTCTGTCCATTTGCAGCAAAAATATAACTATTATCATTATTCTTTCAAAGTTGGATTTGCAAAGTTAAACTGCAATTGATTTGTTAGGTTGAGATGAAGAGGAATATATATGGTAATACCTTTTAATTGATTCCCTCCTGAACATTATGATGGATTCGATGTAGAATCATGTATTTATATAATATATATGTAAATAAACTCATTCATAAACAGGACAAATAAGGTCAGGTCTGGTTTTCAGGACAGGCAGTTTCAGCGTAGTGTATACATGTTTCGGGATTTCAAAGGGCTTAGACACAATTTGATTGGATGGAATATTCAGGCAAACTCCAGGAATGAGGGTGGAAACTTCAGTTTGTAAAGGGGACAAGTCAATGTTGCAAGTCTTTGTTAGCATGGTTGCTATAGTTACAAACAAATCTTTAGTAGTGATTATTTTTTGAAATATATATATTCTAAGAATTGGTGGAAAAGTCAGAGGTACAGTTGCCTTTGTGTATAGTACATCAGTCCTGAGTCTAGTCTGAGTTTAGTCTATACATAAATGTATGACCTTTGGGTGCTAGGCGATTCTCAAAAGTAGAGACTACAAATAGTGGATTGGTGAGTTTGATTGGATGGCTGATAGTACATATGTTCTGAAAGCAGTTTGATGATCACATGTGAAATGCTCATAAATATTCACATTTTGGGAATTGTAGAAAAGCTTTAGATATTGCCATCAACAACGGAAATATTTTTTAGTGGTTGGAAAATTACTGAAAAATATCAGATAAACTTTTTGTAAATAACTGATTTTGCTCTGAAAACTCTTGACCTTTAAGTACTGAAAATAAACGTAATTATGTGAATATTTATATGTATGGGTTAATACATTTCCTTATGACATCTGTTACACAAGTTTTCTATGTGAACTTCAAAGCTAACCAATCAGGACTGTACAGATTTTAACTCTCTGTTTGGACGGATGCAGTTTCACGCATTTAACTGGATAAAATGTCACTTTTCTTAAATATCTACTGAATACTGCTGTTTTTCTGCTTGACATTTTTAACATGTCTGAAAAATCAAGATGCTATTTTTTTGTGACTTTTAGTAAAAACTGAAAAATCAACCTACCTTTTTTAGATGTGGCTATTATAGCATATCTTAAATTTCTCTGCCATTTTTCTGCACTACTGAAGTAATTTCAACATTTTATCAGTTTAATATGACAGTGGATCAAACATCACTTTTTTTGTGACCAAAGTTGATATATGACATATAAAATGAATGGAGCAGAATTCTGAAGTACAAGAATGCTAATTATCTCAGCCCTAGTGCTTTTTTTGCTGTGCTCCAAAGCTACAGAACAGTACTTGGTAACATATCCAGTGGTTGATGGTGAGAACACGATAGCCAGAGCATTGATTGTCACTGTGTAGTGAAGCTAATGGTGACACTAGTGCGGGACACTGGGAATAATAGGCCAGCATGTGTTCTCCGCCCCAACACCGCTATGTGCCGAGGTAAATATTTCTGGAATTGTGTACATTTTTTTTGTGTGTGATTTAATGTAGTGTATTTTTTGTGTGGGACAGAATGCCTGTATTCATGTTTTAACTATATGTTATGTAGTTTGTTATGGTAGGAAATAATGGTGTTTCATGTGGAGATGGGATGTTTATAAACAAAATTTATTGACTGGTTAGGATGGGGATGTTGTGTAGAGTCTGGAATTTTCACATTTTCAGGGACATGTTCTTAAAAGCATTTTTGTATAATGTATAAACTCTTTCTAAATTTTCCATTAGGTGTCTTTCTTTTTAGCACAGTTATGATTCATAAAGGAGTTTTCAGGTTTGATTATAAGTTGATATCATTTAAAAAATCACAGTTGCCAGTTTGTCTTAAAATTTTCATTCTTGTTGGATTCTCCAGGTTTGTGTAATATTAGCCAGAGTCATAAAATGTGTTCAGTGTTACACTGTTTAAGTTATGTATGCACATCATTTTATACCTCTTTAAGTCTGCAATTCACCGTATGGTCCCATACCTCTTTAATTTTCAGTGTTCTGTAAAATGGTTTACAATCTTAAGTCTCCACGTCACAGTAAGGTAGAATACATCTGCAAGTCCTTAATGTGTCATGGTAAGGTAGCATACATCCTTAAGTCCTTGATGTGTCTCAGTAAGGTAGCATACATCCTTAAGTCCTTGATGTGTCACAGTAAGGTAGCATACATCCTTAAGTCCTTGATGTGTCTTAGTAAGATAGCATACAGGTAGCATACTATTGAATTATAGGATTGGATCTGTTGATGAGGGTTCCAACAGGTTAGATGCAGGTTTGAAGCATTTTTTCAGTTTAATTTATTGGAGTGAAAAAAAAACGATACAACAATCTGTTGTCAAATTGTCCATAAGTGTGACTGATAAGGGAAATTAATATGAAAAGTCGAGGATATCATAATTAGGGTGTATTCAATTGGTAGATTTGTAAAACCTGAATATCTAGACCTTGTTACAAGTGCGAAAGAACAATTATTTAAAATTAGCTTTCTAATTTTGAATAAACATTTAATTTCGTAATTTCATATTTTCCTGTTTAGATGATCAATATAAGTCTGAATGCCACTGGAAAAAATGAGAGAGGAAGAAGGCGAGTTTGTTTTTAGGATTTAAGGACAGATTGTATCTTATTGTCTTAAATCTACAACTCTTCATTGATATCGTAGAGAAATACTTGCACGTGTTATGGGGTGGTGTACTAAAACAACCTCTCAGGTCGTAATGTTGTGTTACTCAACCAATCATTAGCTGGCATTCTATGGCCACTAAAAACAAACCTTACATCTAACTGGATTATCGTTGTTTCTACAAACGTAATTATGACGGAAAATCTAGCTGTAACATCTTCAGCTAAATATATTTGTATTGATTTTCACATGTGTGTCCTTTGCATTCAGAGGCACTCAATTTTCGAGTGCATTTCACGATCTTTTAAGTGTGCATGTGTCGCGACAGAGAAACAATTCATCAACGCCTGGCGTTTCATTTGTCAGTCTTTGAAAACATGTTTGAGAGAAAATTAGAAATTAGTGAAAAAAACATTGAAAAAAGTGTTTGATATTGACAGGAGATTTTCATTAAATAATGGAAATTTCATTGTCATTTGAGAGAAATTGAAAAAGAAAAAATAAGATATATCTCTGTTCTGAGATAATTCCAATCTAAAAAGACTAAGGACGTTTAAAAAAGTCCTCTATGTATAGAGTAAAAAAGAAATAGTTAATAAGTGTGATAAATATAGAATAATTATGATATATTTTTGAAAGATATGATAAATATTGAATTAATAAAATAAACAGGGAATGAATAAGATAAAAAATGATAAATAGTGAATAAATACCATGAATAGTTAATAAGTATGATAAATAGTGAAAAAATAAGAGAAATAGTGAATGAATATGATAAATTGTAAATAAGTATGATAAATATGATAAATAGTGAATAAATATGATAGATTGTAAATAAGTATGATAAATATGATAAATAGTGAATAAATATGATAAATTGTAAATAAGTATGATAAATATGATAAATATGATAAATATAAATTGTAAATAAGTATGATAAATATGATAAATAGTGAATAAATATGATTGATAAATAGTGAATAAATATGATAAATTATAAATGAATATGATAAATATGATAAATAGTGAATAAATATGATAAATTGTAAATGAATATGATAAATAGTGAATATATATGATGAATTGTAAATGAATATGATAAATTATAAATGAATATGATAAATACTTAAATAAATATGATAAATTGTAAATGAATATGATAAATAGTGAATATATATGATAAATTGTAAATGAATATGATAAATACTTAATAGACATGATAAATTGTAAATAGGTATGATGAATAATGAATAAGTAAAGCAAACAAAAAAAGTTTAAAAACTATACTTTAACTTTAACTTTTGAAACTTTAACTTTATATAGAAATGCTGTGATATTATGTCTGAAAAGATGCTTTTCTAGTCTATTAATATAAACAAATGATAATTAATCATTTTCTGATAATTTATAAAGAGGTCAGTCACAAATAGAGGTCACTACCAGGAACCAAATTCTGACATCCCCTCAGAGTTATATTTTTAAGTATATTTTCAGGCATGAAGTTGACAAGGCAACATTATCATTAGACAGTAATTACCAGGAAAGCACAGCATTGATTGACTGAAAATGACATCAGTTAAAGATAAACAGTCCTTGCTGTTATGAGACGATAACAAATTAAACATGCCCTGAAAAACCTGCCCAATCTGTTCATCACTTTAAAAGCCATCACACTAAAATGGAGCTTTAGTCTCTGTGGATATTTGGTGAGGGCTGAGCAAAATTTCCTAAAGGAAAAATGCTTTTCAAGATTACTTCAACTCTGTCACCTTTAAATTCACTGAATTCATTTCTATTGTTCATGTTTTAAACAAAGATAGCTAGTTAAAATCAATCACTCATTTTCAAATGGAAAAAAAAAAACATTGATGCTATGTGATAATTTTGGTTTTTTTTTCCTTTGTGATGTTAGCAATATTTTCATAACCAAAATGATTATAGTTAATGCTGATTAAAATGATATCAAAAAGATAAAAAATAAGATCTGACAAGAGAATTTGGGAGAAGAATGACCTTTTGGCCGTGAATGACTTTGTGTTATGAAATAATTATTGGGTATTTCTTTCGCTTAATTACCCCTATTTTCCCCACTTTTTTCTCCTCTTTTCCCGTGTGAGCACCACAGAACATCAGACATGGTATATCTCTTCATTTGGGAAAGAGATTCTTTCCCCATGTATGTGAGAAAGAGAATCTTTTTCTGTGTAAGCCCCTCAGGTTATGTGACATTATATATCTGTTGATGTGGGAAAGAGAATATTTTCCTATATAAGCCACAGCCCACATAGCTTTGGACATAGTACATCTGTTTGTGTGGAGAAGATAATCTTTTTCAGTATAAGCCCCACAGACTATGGGACATTGTACATCTGTTGGTTTGGAGAAGATAATCTTTTTCAGTGTAAGCCCAACAGACTATGGGACATTGTACATCTGTTGGTTTGGAGAAGATAATCTTTTTCAGTGTAAGCCCAACAGACTATGGGACATTGTACATCTGTTGGTGTGAGGAAGATAATCTTTTTCAGTGTAAGCCCCACAGACTATGGGACATTGTACATCTGTTGGTGTGAGGAAGATAATCTTTTTCAGTGTAAGCCCCACAGACTATGGGACATTGTACATCTGTTGGTTTGGAGAAGATAATCTTTTTCAGTGTAAGCCCCACAGACTATGGGACATTGTACATCTGTTGGTTTGGAGAAGATAATCTTTTTCAGTGTAAGCCCCACAGACTATGGGACATTGTACATCTGTTGGTGTAGGAAAGAGAGTAGAAGGATCAATTGAAACTGTTGTCACTAAATACTGATATTATTTAGTGACAGGATTTTGATAGCCATATTCCTGATTGAATTACCAGTACTATCTTGGTCAATAAAGTCAATTATTATGTACACTATAATTATAAGGATTGGTTTTAATTCAGCAAATATGAAAGAAGAGCTGGAGAAATCTTGACTAGGCATACAGTACTATAAAGTTGATGTAGAAATCTCGACACAGACAGAACTAGGTATACAGTACTACAGAGTTGATGTAGAAATCTCGACACAGACAGAACTAGGTATACAGTACTACAGAGCTGATGTAGAAATCTCGACACAGACAGAACTAGGTATACAGTACTACAGAGCTGATGTAGAAATCTCGACACGGACAGAACTAGGTATACTGTACTATAGAGCTGATGTAAAAATCTCGACACAGACAGAACTAGGTATACAGTACTACAGAGTTGATGTAGAAATCTCGACACGGACAGAACTAGGTATACAGTACTACAGAGCTGATGTAGAAATTTCGACACGGAGAGAACTAGGTATACTGTACTATAGAGCTGATGTAGAAATCTCGACACGAACAGAACTAGGTATACAGTACTACAGAGCTGATGTAGAAATCTCGACACGGACAGAACTAGGTATACAGTACTACAGAGCTGATGTAGAAATCTCGACACGGACAGAACTAGGTATACAGTACTACAGAGCTGATGTAGAAATCTCGACACGGACAGAACTAGGTATACAGTACTACAGAGCTGATGTAGAAATCTCGACACGGACAGAACTAGGTATACTGTACTGCACAGCTGATGTAGAAATCAACAGTACTTCAGAGGTGATGAAAAATGTTCAAAAAACAATTACAGGGCAAGTCCTGTTTCTGTCCTGAAGCTGAAAGCTGTACACTAAAAGTACACTGATTATCTTGTATTGCCTCGAGCGTATTGAGTTCAGTTCAAAGGATTGTAGAAAAGACTTGTAAATAAAACCACTTTCTATATGAATTTACTTACCGTAATAATAATAGTAAATTCGAAAGAAATGTCCAAATTCCATCAGCATGGCTGTGTCAAACTTTACATGGTGGATGTCATCAACAAAGCAAGAGACACCATGGAATTATTGCCCTTGTACTTTTTCTGGTCTACATTTAAATCTTTCTGTTGGTCATATTTTCACCCAAGTTTCATCAAATTTGAGTTTTAATTAAGATTCTGTTGATAAGTCAGTATTGTCTTTCCTCTAGTATTTAGGTTTGCTAAGCAAGGGCTGCTGGCAGATAAAAGTGTTGATTTATTAAGAAGGGACTTTGTTAGGTTAATTAAATAGTGACCACAATCAATGTCAACATGTGGAGGATTAGCACTAAAACATACCAGTTTGATACTCCTCAGGTTTGATATCAAACACAGCATTAGTGCAGTAGTTAATGATAGTTTTTAGAAATTCTATCCTGATGGATCACAGTCAGTCCAGTGTTATTGATGACAACATCCCTTGATTACATTCTTTTCCTTCTCCAGTTCTGATGGATGTCCAAGTTTCAAATTGATTTCCTCAAAGCAACGGCTGAAGTTAGTGGTCAGTTGTGACATAATCGACGGAGATAATGTGATTCTGCATACAGAAGACATCATATACATAGAATGATAAAATAATTCTGATGAAAATGGAACCTTAGGTCTTGTTGTAAATATTGCTATAAATAACCACATCACAGACATTGCTAGGAATACAACAAATGGTAGTGCTACTGTTCAGCTTGTGTTTTACAATGGTTCATTATTTCAGCAATTTTTCAAAAATATTGATGCGAAAAAGATTATTTTTGGGTGAAGTTGCAGAACGAAAATTGTTTTTTTGTTTTTTACAAATTTTTATTTAAAATATATCACTTTTCACAATTTTTATTTATCCTCAAAGGCAGTGAAAATGAAAATCCCTCAAAAATAGCCACATGTATAGCCAAATATGGGATGGTTACATTCTCTGGATGAATTCAAGTGTGGATTTGATATCATGGCCTCAATTAGAATGGATACAGTGTTTGGATTTAAAATTAATTTTTTTATTTATTTAAACGAAATACTCCCATTTTCATTACATTGTTTCCCTGTCTCCTGAAAACATTGCAGCATATTAGTTCAATGAAAACTTAAAACTTAAATTTTATTTTCAAATTGCAATCTCAGCAAAACTCAAATTTCTATTTCTTCTGAAACGACAAAAAATGTTTCAGTAGCAGAATTGATATTTGTAGTGATTTGATTTTCTCTGTGTGGTGTCTATAAACAAAATCTTTATTACAGGAAAAAAAGAGATTTCTAATATTTGTTTTGTATGTGGGAAGAATTTCTGATCTGTATTGTTATCAATAACAAACATTGATTTTCTTATTTAGACTACAGGGAAAAATTCAATGATTTTATATTTCAATAATATTCAGTCGTTTTGGTGTGGAGTATTCTTAATGGTTTATTGGGTGGAAAAAAGGGGTGAGATATGATCTCCTCGTAGTTTGGTAGGTAACAACCAACTAGTGAGGGGCTGCCAACTTGTTTGGTGATGGGATCTCACCCTGGGTAGATACGTGAGGGACTGGCACCTTTCAGTGGTTAGGGTATCTCACCCTGGGTAGACACATATGGGGCTGTCACCTTTCTGTGGTTAGGGTATCTCACCCTGGGTAGACACGTGTGGGACTGGCACCTTGCTTATTGAGGAGATCTCACCCTGGTTAGAAAATCAGAGGCATGCATAGTCTATAATAAGATTTCATCCAGAACGGAAAAGTAAATGGCTGGCACCCGTCCTGGTTAGGGGATCATGACCTCATTAAAAGGTGTCGGTGAGGGCCTGAAAAGTAGTGAACTCTCAAAAATTGTCTCCCAAAGTATGGTAAGTTGAAGATATCATGTAAAAAGTGTGGTTTCCCATTTATTTTTTTTTATAAAACCTTTAGCTCCTGATAATAGTGTCATTCCTAGGACAGATCCTTAGTGCCTCTAAATTACAGAGTATATATATGTTTAGAAATGTCATCTTGGAAAATCATGTTTTTTTTAATTATATTTTGTAGGCGTGCCACCAACAGAGACAAGAGCAGGAGAGAAAAACAGAAATCTACGATCAAGAGAACAACAAAACAAAGGAAGAGGAAAGAGATTACAAACAGACACGACATTTAAAACAGAACAAGGCGGGTCAATCAATCAGAAATGGCTACCCTATCGCTGAAGATCAGCGTGGTGGGCAACGATGTCGTCAAGACGATGCAGTTTGAACCCTCAACTCTTGTATACGACGCCTGTAAGATCATTCGAGATAAACTCGTGGAAATACAACAAGGAAACAGTAAGTCGTACATTTCATGATACATTAACGTGACAAATGATTTGGTAGAGGTGTAATGCATGTTAATCAGGAATTTTGTGTCAGTAATGGAGCGTTCACACATAGCAACACCTGAATGAAAAAGATGCATAAAGTGTCTTTAAACTTTCAGAAAAAATTAATGAACTAATGGTTATTAGTTGTTTACAGTATCTTAAGGGGAGGTAACTCTAAAGCAACAGAAAAGTATTCTTATATCATGCAGGTACATTAGCTAAGTAGCATGTACCTTTAATTACTACATGCTTGTAGTATGTAACATTTTACTGTACTGCATTCGGTTGGCATTCTTCTTGTCAATATTTAAATTAGCTCCAGACTTATAGGTTTGTTTTATAAATTGGAAAACACTCCAATATAATTGAATTCATTGGGTATTTATGATGTTTGAGATGTCACAAATGTGTGCTTCCATATCCTTCTTAACCTCTTGAGACGCCACAATAAACATGCCTCCTTGGCTGCAGATGAAATGTTTATCTAACAGAAAATAAGTATCAAACATTGATTAATGATGATAATCTTCACAAGTTCCAAGCATATTCATTTATTAGAGTGAAAAATTACTCAGAAATCGACTGTTATGCCAGGTTGTTTACCCAGACAACTGTCAGTCTACCAAACGATTGCGTCATATCTCGATGAAGATATTCATCAAAATGAAAAAAAATCAAATTATTACATACAATAAATCTCCGCAAATTGATATCAACATACCGACATTAAGCACCACTCTGGTCATCCTTTTATCGAAAAGAGCACTACAAACTTGTACATGGATGTAGGCATCATGTGTAAAGGACCAACCCAGAAGTCACTCATGTGCCGACTGAGAAACAATATAAAACTATAAAAAGTCATTGGTTTGTAAATTAAAGCTGTCATCTTCCTGGAATGTTCCAAGGTATCAAAGTTAATGGTTATGATGTCATGAAAAAATTATGACTTAGCAGTTGAGATATTTCACTTTATAGTGGTATGAATACCACCTTCTCATATTAGGGTTACAAAGTATAAATGGCACTACAATGTTCAATATTACACACTGTGAGTGTAAGTCCTTACCACATTCCCAAGTGTAACAAATGATGTAATATTTACCATATTCCCAATAGGTCTATCATGGATCTGATGAAAATTAACTATCACTTTTATGTTTGTACACACTTCCAATTGTCTCATAGGGACTGAAAATTTTGAATGGAAACAAGAAATGAATACAATTAGCCCCTATATAAGAGATCATTTTGTTGGTATGGAGAACTAATTTGACCCCTGATAGCAATAGATTTTGGATCCATTGTTTGCGCCAGAGGTACCTAGGTCCTTAAAGTTCAGGGACTGACACTCGGTGTCAGTTACACGGATTTCTGTTGGTAGGGATGGATATGAGATGTATCAGCTAGTGACAAGATAGTCAATATATCAATATTTTACACTTCTCACTCTGACTGGACTCAAGTGTTTAATTTGTCCTTCTGTCCATCTCTTCATCCCCCTGTCAATTAATTCTACCCTGTAGTAACCATGTGCATTTTCGTGTTGTAAACATGCTGCAGATATATGACACAATTTTGTGTTGTAAACGTGCTGAAGATATATGGCACAATTTTGTGTTGTAAGCATGCTGCAGATATATGGCACAATTTTGTGTTGTAAACGTGCTGAAGATATATGGCACAATTTTGTGTTGTAAGCATGCTGCAGATATATGGCACAATTTTGTGTTGTAAGCATGCTGCAGATATATGGCACAATTTTGTGTTGTAAGCATGCTGCAGATATATGGCACAATTTTGTGTTGTAAGATATATGGCATGCTGCAGATATATGGCACAATTTTGTGTTGTAAGCATGCTGCAGATATATGACACAATTTTGTGTTTTAAGCATGCTGCAGATATATGACACAATTTTGTGTTGTAAGCATGCTGCAGATATATGACACAATTTTGTGTTGTAAGCATGCTGCAGATATATGGCGCAATTTTGTGTTCTAAGCATGCTGCAGATATATGGCACAATTTTGTGTTGTAAATGTGCTGAAGATATATGGCACAATTTTGTGTTGTAAACGTGCTGAAGATATATGGCACAATTTTGTGTTGTAAACATGCTGAAGATATATGGCACAATTTTGTGTTGTAAGCATGCTGCAGATATATGGCACAATTTTGTGTTGTAAGCATGCTGCAGATATATGACACAATTTTGTGTTTTAAGCATGCTGCAGATATATGACACAATTTTGTGTTGTAAGCATGCTGCAGATATATGGCGCAATTTTGTGTTTTAAGCATGCTGCAGATATATGGCACAATTTTGTGTTGTAAATGTGCTGAAGATATATGGCACAATTTTGTGTTGTAAACGTGCTGAAGATATATGGCACAATTTTGTGTTGTAAACATGCTGCAGATATATGGCACAATTTTGTGTTGTAAACGTGCTGAAGATATATGGCACAATTTTGTGTTGTAAGCATGCTGCAGATATATGGCACAATTTTGTGTTGTAAACGTGCTAAAGATATATGGCACAATTTTGTGTTGTAAGCATGCTGCAGATATATGGCACAATTTTGTGTTGTAAACGTGCTGAAGATATATGGCACAATTTTGTGTTGTAAGCGTGCTGCAGATATATGGCACAATTTTGTGTTGTAAACGTGCTGCAGATATATGGCACAATTTTGTGTTGTAAACGTGCTGCAGATATATGGCACAATTTTGTGTTGTAAACATGCTGCAGATATATGGCACAATTTTGTGTTGTAAACATGCTGCAGATATATGGCACAGTTTTGTGTTGTAAACATGCTGCAGATATATGGCACAATTTTGTGTTGTAAGCATGCTGCAGATATATGGCACAATTTTGTGTTGTAAGCATGCTGCAGATATATGGCACAATTTTGTGTTGTAAACGTGCTGAAGATATATGGCACAATTTTGTGTTGTAAGCGTGCTGCAGATATATGGCACAATTTTGTGTTGTAAACGTGCTGCAGATATATGGCACAATTTTGTGTTGTAAACGTGCTGCAGATATATGGCACAATTTTGTGTTGTAAACGTGCTGCAGATATATGGCACAATTTTGTGTTGTAAACATGCTGCAGATATATGGCACAATTTTGTGTTGTAAACATGCTGCAGATTCATACGGGATGTGTTTCTGTCATGGGTATGAAATCCTATTATAGAGTGCTGTAACATACAATGATGGGTTTGAAAGTCGTCTCTGGTAAATCCCCTTTAATTTGTCAACCCTTTGATTTCAGAGAGAGGCTCCATATTGTAATGCACTGATTTCAAATGAGTAAATTATCAGTCAAACTTCTGTTGTATTTTTAAATAAAAATATAAAATAGCATGATGAGGTTTTAAGGTAAAAATTTGTGAGAGACGGTTTCAACCTTCAGTAAATCACCATTCACAAGTTAATGTGACTTTCATATTTGAGTGCAAAGTGTGATTTAAAAACATTTCATTTATATCATCTTTGATCACCATCGTAAAGTAACCGGAATTTATAGAATGAATATACTGCTGAGGTATCAGAGACGTCCATATTTTGCTCCTTTGTGGGTGTGTCTGAGAGTGTCAGAAGGGCCTGCTTTGTTCCAGGCAAGTTTAGTGTAGTCATATTGTCCAAAGGAGTACCAGAAAGGCAGTGATATTCAGAGCTCAAAAATTCATAGGTTCTCTGTGTTATAAATCACTTTGAACTTTCATGTCAATGAGAGTCTTTGCTTTCCCGTTTCTGTTTTCCATTTTACTGTTCAGTTTACCGCAAATGTCACATAGCCGACTTCTATCGGTCGTCATCGATTTGACATTATCAAAACTATGAGAAAATAGTTTTATAATTGACTAAATGGTTGTAATATGACAAATCTCTAATGGGACAGATATCAGCCAATCAAACACTAGATCTACTGATGCAGAAGGGCGGGCTTAGTGGCCTATACTGGCCGATCTGGTATGCAGACGGGTTTTCTGTTTCGTTTTGACATTTTTGTGTAAAGGTCACAATAGCTTGACAACCAATTTAGGAAATTATGATTGTTTATCTCGAGACCAGTAGCAATGGCCGCCATATTTTGCTGGTTATAATTTCTTTTTCCCTTTTTTAGAATTTTTTTTTTCAGCCATTTATGACTGACTTGACAATGACTTGACATGTTTTAAATTTTAACTTAATTTCATTTATTCCTATTTCCGAAATTTTATGCAAATTTTGTCCAAAACAGAAATCTATAACAAGTGCTAATGACACAAAGCTGAAAAGTGTTGGTTTGTTGATAACAAGTTTAACTTTCACTTCAGTATGTCATCATTGTTTAGCAGCCACCAGGGGATGGCCATTATCCCCATCTATGTCTTGGTCTCTGTGCAGCATAACTCAGGGGTGGAGGGTGGGGAGAGGGGGGACCTTCGGGTCAGGGAAGGCAGTCATCATTGTCACAATGCACTCTGCTAAGACAGATATGCCACTCTGGATAAATATCAGCAACTTTCAACTGACTAGGTATGGAAGAATTTCTTTCATATTTCTGCACGCAAAAAATCAGACTGGAAACCAAGAGGTTCACACCCAAGTGGAATGTCAAACAGAAAATCTAGAGATTCAGACCCATGCAGACCGTCAGACAGGACACCGTGAGTTTTCTGGTTCAGACCCATGCAGACCATCAGATAGGCCACCTAGAGTTTGCTGGTTCAGACCCATGCAGACCGTCAGACAGGCCACCTAGAGTTTTCTGGTTCAGACCCATGCAGACCATCAGATAGGCCACCTAGAGTTTTCTGGTTCAGACCCATGCAGACCATCAGATAGGCCACCTAGAGTTTTCTGGTTCAGACCCTTGCAGACCATCAGACAGGATACCTAGAGTTTTCTGCTTCAGACCCTTGCAGACCATCAGATAGGCCACCTAGGGTTTTCTGGTTCAGACCCTTGCAGACCATCAGATAGGCCACCTAGGGTTTTCTGGTTCAGACCCTTGCAGACCGTCAGACAGGATACCTAGAGTTTTCTGGTTCAGACCCTTGCAGACCATCAGATAGGCCACCTAGAGTTTTCTGGTTCAGACCCATGCAGACCGTCAGATAGGCCATCTAGAGTTTTCTGGTTCAGACCCATGCAGACCATCAGATAGGCCACCTAGAGTTTTGGTTCAGACCCATGCAGACCATCAGATAGGCCACCTAGAGTTTTCTGGTTCAGACCCTTGCAGACCATCAGATAGGCCACCTAGGGTTTTCTGGTTCAGACCCTTGCAGACCATCAGATAGGCCACCTAGGGTTTTCTGGTTCAGACCCTTGCAGACCATCCGATAGGCCACCTAAGGTTTTCTGGTTCAGACCCTTGCAGACCGTCAGACAGGATACCTAGAGTTTTCTGGTTCAGACCCTTGCAGAGTGTTGAACAGAAAATCTAGAAAATCTGGTTCAGACTCCTGCAGAAGTATTGAAAAAATAGTTAAGTGTGTTACAGTTCTTGATTTTAGAAAGTCAGGAGAATTAATGTTTCTGTGTCTGATCAGCTGTCTAGTGAATGAAACAATAAAATTTAGTGTTGATCTGATACAGAAATGTAATTGTACCTCAACTATATTCACTGTTTCTCTTAACATGGCTTTATGTATTTTGTTTTCATCTGTCTGTCATCCTGTCTGAAGTAACATATAAAAATAGTTCTATTTGTCTCACTTCATTTCTGTATGAACCTCACAACTGTTTTCTGTTTTGTTTTCATCATAAAAATTTAAGGAAATGGATGGAAATGGATCATTCTTTATGTGTATGTTGGTATTTGTCTTTCAATGCAAACTTGGAAGAGAATCTATTTATAGACCTGAAGAAAATGGATGAATCTGATTTATCAGTGCCGAAATGAGAACCTTTGTTGTAGCCACTTCTAGTGAGTTAGGTAACCAAATGATGATCATAATGAAAATATAGCAATTGGTTTTTGTGGTAATTTGTTCAGAATTAATAGAAAACAGCAAAATCTAACTGAAACAATCCATAAATATTTAATGCTAAAATGACAACAATTTAATTTCGTCTGTGAATTTTAATCAATCTTAAAAAAAACTTCCCTCTGGTAATTTCCCTGGCTTCCAAACAACTCTGATTTATTACTGACATGTCTTTCGTAGAAATCAATGTTTGTTTATTTAGAAATATGACATGAATATTAAACTTTTTATGGAGTTATGAGTTTGTATTTACATTGATAGAGTTAAAGTCCCTTTAGTGACCAGTTCTCATCATCACTGGCTAGGACAGGGTACTCTCTCCTTTCTATAATGCAGAGTTAATTTGTGATGGTGAACAGATCTCATCATCACTGACCTGGAAGGGGTACACTGATTTTGTTACAATGTAGAGTAGATGTGTGGTGGTAAACAGATCTTTCCATTACTGGCTTAGATGGGATTAGCTGACTATAAATGTAGAGTAAATGTACAGTGGTGAACATGAGATCTTACCATCGCTGACAGGGTCAGATTATGCTAAATTTAGTCTTAGAGTAAATTTGGAATGAAGATGAGAACTCATTACCACTGGCTGGGATGGGTACTCTGACTTTGTTATAGGGTAGGTTTGTAATGGAGGATAGGTCTCATTACCACTGGCTGGGATGGGTACTCTGACTTTGTTATAGGGTAGGTTTGTAATGGAGGATAGGTCTCATTATCACTGGCTGGGAGGGGTACTCTGACTTTGTTATAGGGTAGGTTTGTAATGGAGGATAGGTCTCATTACCACTGGATGGGATGGGTACTCTGACTTTGTTGTAGAGTAGATTTATTCAGACACATGGCTAACATGAACAGTCAACCCTCAGCAGTTTTAATTTGTGAATGATTTCTTGACTTCATTTATTGTTTTAGGCGTTTTACCACACAACCAGTAAAATCTGTTACACACAGTAAATGTTTTACCACAGAACCAGTAAAATCTGTTACACACAGCAAATGTTTTACCACACAACCAGTAAAATCTGTTACACACAGTAAATGTTTTACTACAGAACCAGTAAAATCTGTTACACACAGTAAATGTTTTACTACAGAACCAGTAAAATCTGTTACACACAGTAAATGTTTTACCACACAACCAGTAAATCTGTTACACACAGCAAATGTTTTACCACACAACCAGTAAAATCTGTTACACACAGCAAATGTTTTACCACACAACCAGTAAAATCTGTTACACACAGTAAATGTTTTACCACACAACCAGTAAAATCTGTTACACACAGCAAATGTTTTACCACACAACCAGTAAAATCTGTTACACACAGCAAATGTTTTACCACACAACCAGTAAAATCTGTTACACACAGTAAATGTTTTACCACAGAACCAGTAAAATCTGTTACACACAGCAAATGTTTTACCACACAACCAGTAAAATCTGTTACACACAGTAAATGTTTTACCACAGAACCAGTAAAATCTGTTACACACAGCAAATGTTTTACTACAGAACCAGTAAAATCTGTTACACACTGCAAATGTTTTACCACACAACCAGTAAAATCTGTTACACACTGCAAATGTTTTACCACACAACCAGTAAAATCTGGCATACAGCAAATTATCTGGATGGCCACAAGTCAACTGTGTCTAACATTACAAATCCTGGCTCTTTTTAAAATCTGACACAACAAGATTGAGTCAATATTTTTGATGACGTTGCAGATTTTTTAACCATGAATAATTTGTGTAATGGCCAGGCATAAGTTTAAGACCATGATGTGATTTATCCTCTGATATTGACATGTTAACCAGCAGCTAAGATGTAGACTCAGAATTTTTGTTTGGGAGATGTATAATTACTTTAAATCATGAATATTCATGAGTGGTCATGCATAATTTGTACAGCTTACCAACAATGTTTCCTGACTGATGGGTAATGGAGACATGAAAACTTTGTCGTTTTGTTGGAAAATCAACGTAATGATAAACAGGATGAAAATAGAGTTGCTGTGACGACGGATTTGAGGATCATCATGTTGATTCTAAATAATGTGAAGGATTGTCTTTTATTGGGGTTTAAATATTCAATTTTTACTAAAATTCTGAAGCAAAAGTGCCTAGTTTTTGCTGAAGTCATGAAAGGATATTTTAATATTTTTTTATAGTATAGTCTAGTTAACAATTTCAATGATTTTACCCTCAAAAATCACAAAAGTTCAAACATTGTCATTGATGAACATCAGTGAAACAAAATCTAGTGATAAGAGGTCACAGAGATGAAATACCAGTACACACCTTAATGATAGATAAATGAGAGTAATAATATTGTTAACGTGACAAAAGTAAAGAAAACAGATGATTGTCTATGAGACTCCATGTAATGATAGAAAGACAATCATGGGGACAGAAAACCTGTATACACCTTTGCAGTAGATAAAAATGGAAATCATAGTAATAATTACTGCTCACATGAAGAAAAAGTCATCTATCTGAACACTGTTGTTGTGAGGGAGGCAGCACCTAGTGATAGGAAAAGTCAGGGAGACGGAAAACCTGTAACCGACCACAACAGAACTGTTGACTGCAAAGCTTGATTAGTGTTGTAGTGTAAGGCAGCGACACCTGTAGCTGTAACAGCTTATTACCTGTTATTAATGATATAAGGGACAAACGGCTTATTACCTGTTATTAATGATATAAGGGACAAACAGCTTACTACCTGTTCTCAATGATATAAGGGACAAACAGCTTATAACCGGTTATTAATGACATAAGGGACAAACAGCTTACTACCGGTTCTTAATGATATAAGGGACAAACAGCTTACTACCTGTTCTTAATAATATAAGGGACAAACAGCTTACTACCTGTTATTAAGGATATAAGGGACAAACAGCTTACTACCTGTTCTTAATGATATAAGGGACAAACAGCTTACTACCTATTCTTAATGATATAAGTGACAAACAGCTTATTACCTGTTATTAATGATATAAGGGACAAACAGCTTACTACCTGTTATTAATGATATAAGGGACAAACAGCTTACTACCTGTTATTAATGATATAAGGGACAAACAGTTTACTACCTGTTATTAATGATATAAGGGACAAACAGTTTACTACCTGTTCTTAATGATATAAGGGACAAACAGCTTATTACCTGTTATTAATGATATAAGGGACAAACAGCTTACTACCTGTTATTAAGGATATAAGGGACATCTTTTACTGCTAAAAATCATATTGATGACATAAATGTATTACCTAAAAAAACAGGTTAATTATGTGATAAAAAAACTATTCCCCAAATCTGAAAAAGTATGGGGATCATCCGCCCTCTTACAGAGGTTTTTATCGGGTACTCGCATTCCGCCCAAAATATTACTTCCTTCACCAACATCCATCCTGGCCAAAAAGAGTGATTATTTTAAGTTTGAATAACTTGCTTTACAATTTGTAGTAAAATTAATTTAATTGGAATTAACAGATTATTTAAGTAATAATTATTGATGGTGGTGGCATTAAGAGATCAGATGAGATAAAAAGAACGGACATTTTTAGACATTTTCACAGTCATGTAGTCTCAGATTTTAATGCAAGTCTCTCTCTATCTTAAAGAAATTTCAAACTTAAAAAAAAAAAGAGTTGCATCATCTCTATGATTGACAAAAGTTTACTGCCGTTGGACAGTGTAGAACTGAGAGGAACATACCCCAAGTGACTACACCATTACATGTATAAAGGTAAAAGTTTGATAATTTCAACACATGGTATCAAATACATATGAATTATGGATGAGACAGCAGAGTAAGAGGACCAAAACCATTGTACATTAAAGTGCTTTACTGGAAAAAATAAATATTGAATGAATTCTGGTAGCGAGGAAGTACGCTGAGAAATATTGTACACATTGGTATTACAAAGTCTGGAAACTGTGTTAGTATTGATGTGAACAATAAACTATATTCTACCCTGTATTGATGGGCCTTTAGTCACTTCGTATTGTGTAATAAGACCATCCCATGAGACGGCCATCTTGGAAGTGTTTAACTTCAGGGGAGATGCATGAAGGAAATGTTGATTATAGGAGAGTGTGTCTGTAATAGCGTTTGGAATGTCAGGTTTTTGCTTGTCATTAAGTTGGTCCATTTTATAACAAAGATAATCCAGGGACAAAAATCATCCTTCCTGTTCCGTTCCTTATTTAATGTTTAACCCTAAATCACAGTGGTAGAGCTATCAAAAACTTGTAGGATGAGATTAACACATAGATACTACAACCAAATATTTGTTGTGAATTTGAACCTGGATTAAGGGTTAAGCATCGAAAGGTTTTACAACAGCAGCTACTCATTTGACTGGCCCACAGTACCTGTAAAACACATGATCTGTTAATCTTAGTTATAATTAACCATTATCACTTCAGTTCAGTTCTTTGATGTAATATCAGTTATTACTTCATTTCAGTTATCACTTCAGTTCAGTTCCTTGATGTAATATCAGTTATCACTTCATTTCAGTTATCACTTCAATTCAGTTCCTTGATGTAATGTCAGTAATCACTTCAGTTCAGTTCCTTGATGTAAAGTCAATTATCACTTCAGTTCAGTTCCTTGATGTAATGTCAATTATCACTTCAGTTCAGTTCCTTGATGTAATGTCAATTTTTGTGATTACGATGACAAAGTTGTTGATTTTTAAATATAATGTTTATCTTTTACAGCTGGAGACTATGGATTGTTCCTTAAGGATGACGACCCCAAGAAAGGGGTGTGGCTAGAGTCAGGACGAGCATTAGATTACTACTTACTGAGAAATGGGGTAGGTTATCTCCCTTTTTATACTGCACTTTATGGTTCATTTGCAGGAAGATTTATTAGTTACCTCCCTCAAAATAATGATCCAGTATTTATAAAGCTAATTATATTGAGAAACTTGAGAAGAAAAAAATAATTTCAATTACTTATCTCCCTTTCACAGAACTTCCTTACCACGATATTACTTCAACATTGATCGTTTCGAATACATTTGTGATGTAATCAATAATACGTTAGGTTTCCTCCCTTGGAAAAGAGTTCCTGAGGTTAAAATTTTATATACTGAGGTTGTCTCCCTTGTTATAATGTTCCTGAGGTTTAGATTTCCTTGTAGTATTGTTTCTGAGGATAAGATTTGATATAACGAGGTTGTTTCCCTTGTTATAATGTTCCTGAGTTTTACAAGGAAAATATTTCGACCTCCTAAATTTGTAACTAATTAACAACTAAGTAACAGTTCCATTTTCTTGTACCTGTTGAATTACAATATGTAACAAGGTCTCTTTGTTTTATTTCTAATTAAAAATTTCATTCTAAACTGATAAAGCAATTAAAGGTATTGTTATTAATTGGATTTTTCAATATTTCAAAATTTAAAAATGATTTTTCTTAGAGTATGCACATAGTTCTTGTCCTAATGTGTCCTGATAAACGTCTAGCACTGTACAGGCTTTGTCGCCTGACAATGCATTAATACTGAAATAAGATATCCAATGGCTTGATAGAGACATATGATCTCGACAAGAAGAATGTGTTTAAGGTTTTAAGAGGGTTAGTGTTATCAGGTTTTCTTGATATAGAAACTGACACCGCTGTATCCTTACGTCTTGCAGGGCTAGGAAAAGGACACCGTTAATGTTGGTGTCTGACCATGTCACTGCTACAAGTGGTGTTAGAGTGGCAGTTAAATACATCAGTCTAAGGGTTACCATGTCATATACCAATGGCTACATAGAGCATTTTTCTTAAAAAAAATCCTTAAGATAGAAGAGACTTCAGCTCTATCATTGCTAAGTGCTCTATAAGCTTATTAAGTGCAAAGAATGAAAATTCAAAACTAGTTTCCCACTCATGAAAATATGTATGTTAAATATGATTTTTTCTGATAATTTCACTGAATTTCATGATTTCCCCTGTGAATGGTACTGACTAGATCATCACTGTTAACTTGTATGTTATCAGATATTGAGTTTGTTTTATAAAAAAAAACTTCCTTGAACATACTTGAACATAGAGGAAGTATATTCACTACAAAATCCTGAATCGTATGCAGAAGGAGACCTTTAATCCAAAGAATCATAGACCTTTGTTTCATGTGACCTTTTGACCTTTGACACTAGGAAATGGAGATCTTGTAATAAGATCATGCAGCTGGAGTGCATTTTTGATGAGACACTTTCTGATCATTCCTCAGAGTCCTTACACTGAAGTGTCTAGGGACTGGCTCAACCTGATCTTATTTTACTTTCTTCATCTTTCCTTCTTCCTTCTTTAGTGTGGATATTTTAGACCCTATTTTCCTTGCTGTCCTTGATTCTCGTAAAATAAATGTATTTCCCCGCTATCTATGTTAGTGGTGTAGGTTTCAGAAAGACAAGGGTGTGGGCAATGCTAAACCAGTATGTGTTCACTTCCTGTGAATCAGAAAAAGCTCTTCACATGAAGGAGGTACAAATAGTCCTTTTAATGAGAAGCACTTTGAATATAAACATTTTTTTTAAATTGACGCTTAAGAAACATTTTGAAACAGAATTTTTAAAAACATGAATAAATGTTAAGAATTTTAACTTGATGTTAGCTATGTGGGATCACGTAAGTGTTGCAGAAGTGAGATTCCTACAGGATGGTCTTGTGATTCTAATAAAAATTCTCAAATCCAGACCTGAATACATTGCCAGTCTTTTAGTTCATTTGAAGTATAAACATCGCCTGAAACTGATTGATATTTGATCATTGTAGTAGTGTAAAGAGGTCTAACAGTAAATTTACTATTATATAGAATATAATACTAAGGTATCAATATATGGAATGTCAAATTGATGTACTGTAATACAGTGCTTCAACAGTCCTTCATTGACCTGTTCATGTTCAGAATAAAGTCCTTCATTGACCTGTTCAGGGTCAGAATAAAGTCCTTCATTGACTTGTTCAAGTTCAGGGTACAATCTTCCATTGACCTGTCATTTGTTGACCTGTCCTTTATTGACCTGTCCTTTATTGACCTGCCCTTTATTGACCAGTCCTGACCTGTCCTTTGTTGAACTGTCCTTTGTTGGCATTCCCTTTGTTGAATTGTCCTTTGTTGACCTGTCCTTTGTTAACCTGCCCTTTATTGACCTGTCCTTTGTTGACCTGCCCTTTGTTGACCTGTCCTTTGTTGACCTGCCCTTTATTGACCTGTCCTTTGGTGGCTTTCCCTTTGTTGACCTGCCCTTTATTGACCTGTCCTTTGTTGGCATTCCCTTTGTTGACTGCCCTTTGTTGACCTGCCATTTGTTGACCTGTCCTTTGCTGACCTGTCCTTTGTTGACCTGCCCTTTGTTGACCTGTCCTTTGTTGACTTGCCCTTTGTCGACCTGTCCTTTGTTGACCTGTGCTTTAATGACCTGCCCTTTGTTAACATGTCCTTTATTGACCTGTCCTTTGTTGGACCTGTTTTTAGGCCAGTATGAACCTGCTCTGTGGTTATTCTTGTTACATTCTGTTGATTTTAGTCTTTTTTTAATGAAGTTATATTTTGTTCATTGACCATTCACAGCACCTGATATAGTTTTACAACAGAAATTGACCTCTATATTTACACATGTGGTGAGATGTATCTACATGTAGTAATTCCTCATTTCAGGATTTACTAGAATACAGAAAGAAAATGAGGATATTACAGATCAAAACTCTGGAAGGCAACGCTAAAAAGCTACAGGTGGATGACAGCCATACTGTCGGTCAGCTCATGGTTACCATCTGTACGAGGATCGGTCAGTAACAGTTCTAGAATCTGTTATTATCATAGTAAATTATGTTTTTTAGTACTTGTCTTAACATAGGCTATCAAAAATGGTCTTAAATGTCAAATATTTGATTGGTCAGTTCTTTTAACAATCAAAATTTGCATAGGCCAAATGCAACATCAGTTCGTCACCATAAAGTGACCACTTCTATTTATCTCAAACTCCAGGAATTGCCAACCATGAAGAATACTCACTTGTGCGTGACCTTGCTGATGATGAGAAAGAAAAGACTATGACAATCAAGCGTGACAAATCCATTGCTAAAGACCAGAAAAAATTGGAAGAAATGAGGAAAAAACTACACACAGATGATGAATGTGAGAGGGCTTAGAACATCACAAATTCTTAACTGTTTTTGAATATCATCGTAAATAAACTAATGCAGAAATTATTAGAAAAACTTTTTTGGGATGATTGGTAAAGTGTCGGCTAAATTTGAAATTTTAATGTTGAATGTAGAATTCTAAAATTCATTTTGATTTAGTCAGAGGAAATATTACTGATAGGGAAAAAGGTTATGGTTTTTTATCATTATAGTGTTTTTATCTCCACAGTAGTGAATATATTATTATCACAATTATCACTTTGTTATTAGTTTGATTTTAATACCAAATTACTTGTTCTCTTCAGTGGAATGGTTAGATCATTCAAAGACGTTGAGAGAACAGGGAGTTAATGATGAAGACACACTCTTATTACGACGGAAATATTTCTATTCTGATCAGAATGTTGACCAGAGAGACCCTATACAGCTGAATTTACTTTTTGTCCAGGTAAAACAGTCAATATAAGGGGAGACAATTTGATTATCTCCCCTTGAGAGATTCTCTGTCTGTCAAGGCTGTATATAATTTCCATTGTTCTTGGTCACATTATAAAATTTATCAATTTACCATTTTATTTCATAATTTACACTTTTTTGTTTTCTGTTTTCCAACCTTTTTCATAATGAATTTCACATAATCAAATTTATCACTTACAAATCACCTGTCAACCCACATGTCGGATATCTGAGTAATAGTTAGAAATTCATAGTAAAAACATATTATTTAAGGTAATTTAACAAAAGAACTATATTAAATACAGTATATATTTAGTCTCTAATCCATCTGCTTCCTTTTGTTTTTTTTATTTAATGTGTTTAGTCTGATAGAGAGAGACTGATTCTGGTTTATGTATCCTATTTCAGTCTCGGGATGCCATATTGGATGGTACCCATCCAGTCGCTCAGGAAGAGGCAATACAGTTTGCTGGCTTACAGTGTCAGATCCAGTTTGGAAACCATATAGAAAACAAACACAAATCAGGCTTCTTTGAGTAAGTACAGCAGTATCAAGTTCGGTATCTAAGTTTTATATTCTGTTTGTGTACATGGGATATAATTACTAGTCAGGTTTCTTTAAGTATACTGGCTAAATCATACTGGTGAGACTAGATACGTTTCTCAACTTCTGAAATAAACTAATAAGATATAATATTTCTATAAAAATAGAATAAAATGAAAAGTCTGATTTCCTTCAATACATACTAGGGTACATGGTTCCGGTTCAATGAGTTGATATTCAGTTTCTCAAAATGGAGATAGCAAAATCTGGCTTCCAATGGTTAACACTGACATAACAAAGCCATAATAGATGGAAGACTGAAAACCAAAATTAAAAAAAATTCCTTGATAATGAAATGTTGTTTTATGTCAAACTCATGTGTTATATTATACTTCTATGTATGTATTCAAACATTCACATGATTAAGACAAGGAGACAGTATTGAGAGAGCAAATCAATTTATCAATATGCATTTGATAAAACAAAACATTATAAAAAAAAGAAAATGAAAAACCAAAAAAGGGCATTGAAATTGTGCTGTTCACTACAATATATTTGGCAAAGTGCCTGTAAGAACTTATTTTCTAGTTGCCATAGCGACTAAGCGGTTTTCAAATCTAATGTAAATGTGTTGTTTTGACCTTTTAAACATGAATAGTAAACTGATTTCTGCCTTCTTTCTTAATTTGCAGATTGAGAGAATTTCTACCAAAGGAGTATTGTAAATTGAAAGGTGTAGAGAAAAAGATTTTCGCAGTAAGTATGATGTATTGAGTAACATAAAATGATCAGCATTTGTAGGGAGTGATGGGATGAAATATCATCTCTCGAAACTGTAAAAGATGTAAAAAAAATTGTGGAAGCTCCAGATTAAGTTTCATTTTATTAATAATTATCAGATCTTTCATGATGGACTGCAGATGTATTTCCGTTTGTTTCAACTCGAAAATAATTAAAAATTAGACGATAATGCCAATGATGACCTACGTGTCTGATGAAAACTTTGTCAGTTAACCTGTGTTAACCTGAGACATTTGACCTTCAGGAACACAAGAAGTGGACTGGTCTGTCAGAATATGAAGCTAAAGCCAAATATACTCAACAGTGTCGTGCCCTTAAGACCTACGGTATCACATTCTTCCTTGTTAAGGTAATTACAAATTTGTGTGACACTGTCTTGTCCTACAGAAACTGGCTTACTGAATAGAAAAAGAAACCATTTTTTTAATATTTAATTGTCATTGATATCCCAATTTTTCTGGCTTTCTGGCTTTAAATATCCATAGGTGTTATGTGAAAGTAAAATTGACTTTATCTTGATAATGTAGGTCAGTTATTGACTTTGTGTCTTTATTTGTATTTAACAGGAAAAGATGCAGGGAAAGAATAAACTAACACCACGTTTGTTGGGGATCACCAAGGAGAGCGTCGTCAGGATGGACGAAAAAACCAAAGAGGTAAGCGTTGGACTATCTTCGAGATATATGCAGGATTCTGAGAAAAATAAGTAGCCTGGTGTCGTGTTGTTACGTTCAAGAGAAATAATGGTTAAATTTGGGTAATTTTCATGGTTTTGTCTTTTTTCAGATCATGAAGACTTGGCCCCTGACAACAGTGAGGCGTTGGGCTGCATCTCCAAACAGTTTTACGCTGGTGTGTACCTCTTGTCTTTCTACAGAATAACATGTAGTGTTATCATTTATATCTAGTTTGAGAACTTAGGAGACATTAGAGATTTTCACTACTTTAGTAACACCACCAGTCCTTTTGTAAACTCAGGTGTTTAATTCATACATATTTACAAGTTTGAACCTTTAATTAAAAAAAAACCACCTATGATTTGAAATTCACAATAAAAAAGAAAGTTATAAATCATTTCAGAAGGATTCACTTTATTTTCATACACTTGCTTCATTTTTAAAGATTTCGTGATGTTTTCCATACATAAGTATTTAAACTATTGATATTCAAAACGTATATAAATCATATGAAAATTCTGACAAAAGTTGTCTCCCTTTATTACAGGATTTCGGTGATTATTCAGATGCCTACTACTCTGTACAAACACAGGAAGGAGAACAAATTTCGCGACTCATTGCTGGTTACATTGATATTATACTGAAGCGAGTAAGTAGCTACTTATGTTAACAAACACCCAACAAAACAAATTTGACAAGGGGTCAGAATAAACAGATACTGACTGGTTTTGTTGAGTAAAAGTTATAGTATAATCAGTTTGAGAGGTTTTGAGAATGTCCTGGAGTTTGATTTCTAGTTATGATCTGTACAAAACGTTTAGCTGAATGAAGTGGGTCATGCTGTCTTACAGATATTCTATATGATATAGGACTTAAACATCTAAATCCATCTGAATCTTCTACTTGTCTATCAACTTTCTTGCAGAAAAAAGCCAAAGAACACCTTGGTATTGATGGGACAGATGAAGCTCCTATGTATGAGGATAATGTTGCACCTGGACAGTAAGTTGAGAAGAGAAAAAAAAAGTAATGTTGATTTTCACATGCTGTACATGAGTTGTAATTTTTTCTCTCCAAGCGGTAACCTTGGAATTACTGTTTGGGTTGACTTTACTAGACAGGGTTAAAGTAATGTTTTAGGTACAAGGAATGACTGTTTGGGTTGACTTTACTAGACAGGGTTACAGTAACGTTTTAGGTACAAGGAAGGACTGTTTGGGTTGACTTTACTAGACAGGGTTACAGTAACGTTTTAGGTACAAGGAAGGACTGTTTGGGTTGACTTTACTAGACAGGGTTACAGTAACGTTTTAGGTACAAGGAAGGACTGTTTGGGTAAACTTTACTGGACAGGGTTACAGTAACGTTTTAGGTACAAGGAATAACTGTTTGGGTAAACTTTACTGGACAGGGTTACAGTAATGTTTTAGGTACAAGGAATAACTGTTTGGGTAAACTTTACTGGACAGGGTTACAGTAACGTTTTAGGTACAAGGAATAACTGTTTGGGTAACGTTTTAGGTACTTTACTTTACTGGACAGGGTTACAGTAACGTTTTAGGTACAAGGAATAACTGTTTGGGTAAACTTTACTGGACAGGGTTACAGTAACGTTTTAGGTACAAGGAATAACTGTTTGGGTAAACTTTACTGGACAGGGTTACAGTAACGTTTTAGGTACAAGGAATAACTGTTTGGGTAAACTTTACTGGACAGGGTTACAGTAACGTTTTAGGTACAAGGAATAACTGTTTGGGTAAACTTTACTGGACAGGGTTACAGTAACGTTTTAGGTACAAGGAATAACTGTTTTGGTAAACTTTACTGGACAGGGTTACAGTAACGTTTTAGGTACAAGGAATAACTGTTTGGGTAAACTTTACTGGACAGGGTTACAGTAATGTTTTAGGTACAAGGAATAACTGTTTGGGTAAACTTTACTGGACAGGGTTACACTAACCTTTTAAGTTGGGGTTGATTTTCCTACAATATTTCCTGCCTTTTGCTGTAAAGAGAAAACATCATTTTGTAAACAGCTTGTTAAGTCTATTTTTTGTTTTATAGGGCGACAATAATCAAACAAAACCAAGCGAAGGTCAGCCATGCAGATCACATGTCCGTTGCCATGCCAGGGGTTATGAGGTCAGGAGTCGGTCCCTCCAATTTTTCTTCAGGATCTATGGACTCAATGCAGTCGAGTCAGGTGTCAAACTCAATGCATGTGAGGCATGAGCACAACCAGGTGTGACTGAGTTTGTATTCCTTACTAAACATGTAGAGTGGAGATAAGGCTGAGCTCTTGGGCTCTTTGGAAGGAGGCTGAGCTTTTGTGGAGGGGAAGGATCAGACCTTTAGGGAGAGAGTTGAGCTTTTGTGGAGGGGAAGGATCAGACCTTTAGGGAGAGAGTTGAGCTTTTGGGGAGGGGAGTGATCTGACCTTTAGGAAGAGAGTTGAGCTTTTGGGAAGGGGAAAGATCTGACCTTTAGGGAGAGAGTTGAGCTTTTGGGGAGGGGAAAGATCTGACCTTTAGGGAGAGAGTTGAGCTTTTGGGGAGGGGATAGATCTGACCTTTAGGGAGAGAGTTGAGCATTTGTGGAGGGGAAGGATCAGACCTTTAGGGAGAGAGTTGAGCTTTTGTGGAGGGGAAAGATCTGACCTTTAGGGAGAGAGTTGAGCTTTTGGGGAGGGGAAAGATCTGACCTTTAGGGAGAGAGTTGAGCTTTTGGGGAGGGGAAGGATCAGACCTTTGAAGAGAGTTGAGCTTTTGGGGAGGAGAAGGATCAGAGGTTTGAAGAGGGAGCTGAGCTTTCATGGTGGAGAAGAAAGGGCCGAAATTTCAAAGAGTAGCTAAGCTATGGGAGTGGGGAAAGTGATAGCTAGTATAGCTTTTGGCAAGATTACGACTAGGCATGGTGGAGGAATTAAAGCCTTTTAGGAGGGGATGAGGCTGTGCAGATGAGGAAAGGGAACCCATATATATACATTTGGTGGACATGTATATGTGGAAAAAGGCTGTAGAAAATTAACTAAGTAATTCTGAGCGGAAGTAAAGCTTTTGAATTATCAATGGGAAGAGTATGGGTTCTATGGGGAAAATGTTTAAAGAATTTTGATGAACAATTGGAGAACTTATCAGAAGAAGTTTAAGCAAATTAAGAATAAATGAAGAAAGTTAAATGGGTTTTAAGAATAATGAAAGTTGAGATTGGAAAACACAGATTGAGCTAGGTCCTGTGTAATGAGAAAAATAAAAGAATAAGAGAGTCTACTAGTTTTAGAAGTTTTAGTACTGTACAGCAATATGTACATACTGTGTGATGATTTGTATCCGAGTTAGAGTGACAGACACAGCTAGGTAGGTAATTCCTGCTTAACTTCCCATACCTACCACTACTAATCCTGTAATAGTGATACTTAATCTAATGAGTCATATTATATAGAATTTATTTATGGCAATTTTTATTTTGTTTGCAGCATAATTAGGTATTAACCTATAAAATTAAGTTGAAATATTTGTATTGGTATGCATTTTGTATGTTTTTGTGTTTGATTTCATTGTCAGGTGTGTGATTAAATAATTTAGTGAATGCATTAAGGCTATAATGAAATCAGAATGGTAATTAGGCTATGATGAAATCAGAATGGTAATTAGACTATGATGAAATCAGAATGGTAATTAGGCTATGATGAAATCAGAATGGTAATAGACTATGATGAAATCAGAATGGTAATTAGGCTATGATGAAATCAGAATGGTAATTAGGCTATGATGAAATCAGAATGGTAATTAGGCTATGATGAAATCAGAATGGTAATTAGACTATGATGAATCAGAACGGTAATTAGGCTATGATGAAATCAGAATGGTAATTAGGCTATGATGAAATCAGAATGGTAATTAGGCTATGATGAAATCAGAATGGTAATTAGGCTATGATGAAATCAGAATGGTAATTAGGCAATGATGAAATCAGAATGGTAATTAGGCTATGATGAAATCAGAATGGTAATTAGGCTATGATGAAATCAGAATGGTAATTAGGCAATGATGAAATCAGAATGGTAATTAGGCTATGATGAAATCAGAATGGTAATTAGGCAATGATGAAATCAGAATGGTAATTAGGCTATGATGAAATCAGAATGGTAATTAGGCTATGATGAAATCAGAATGGTAATTAAGCTATGATGAAATCAGAATGGTAATTAGACTATGATGAAATCAGAATGGTAATTAGGCTATGATGAAATCAGAATAGTATTAAGGCTTTGATAAAATCTGAGTGGTATTTGGGCTATGGAATTGGAATATGGGAAAAAAGCAAGCCAGTTTATCCTGAAATATTAATTGGGTAAAATGTCATTGTACTGTATGTAATACAGAACTGATTAGAGAATGCATACTAATTAATTTTAGTACCCTATTTTGATTTCAGTAAGATTAGTGGTTTGTCTGTGTACCTGCATGCTGGAGTTCATGCTTGTATGAAGATGGCTATTAGACAGTATAGATGATATGATGATATTGATAATAATTATAAACTAATTGAAATTTATTTTTGTATTTTCACATCAATGTGGAAAATCGTTCCCTTTACTTTCAAAAATAATAACTCTATAATCGTTGTGGTTATCATTGTGGATCTTGTATATAATCAATAACATGCTTGGTAGAAATTCAAATTATTCTGTTTTTTCTTCTAGTTTTTTATGAAACTTGTTATCTTTCGAAAGTCCTATTTTAGTGATTAAAAGTCAACATAAAATAACTAATGATTTTCTGGATGTTTATTTTCTTGGTTTTAATATTTTTTCTCGGTATACACAGAGTCAAGGGGTACATGAGTTCTCACTCACCTCCTCACAGCGTGCTCTGATATCCTCTATTGATGAAGGAGTGTTGTCCATCAGACGTGATGAGTCGACACTTGACAACGGTATGACTCTCCCTCACCTAGGAGATGATGCTGTAAGTATACATCATGTTGTATTTTATCATTTAAAAACAAAGGGCAGTGAAGCCTTGAATAACATAGAAAATTCTTATTTTTTAAAAAAAGTTAATAAGGTTGATTAAAGTAATAAGTTTGAATAACTTTGCATGTTTCAGGCATCTAAGAAATGGCGACAGAACCAGTTGGACCTGTCACGACAAAAGGTGAGCGCCCAGCTGGCCGCCATGAACGCAGCCACTGCCCAACTTGTGACACTTTCGGCCGGAGATGACGAACCAGATACTGACAATGTCAGTGCAGCTGTCGCTCAGATGTAAGTCAGCAAATTTCATTAGTTATGATTTCAGTTAATGTTAAGTTAAAGATTTGAAAGTGATTCAATATTCCAAACATCATTTTAGTTGAATCAAGACTTTAAGGTGTTTTTAAGACATATATAAAGAAGCTGAAACATTCATGGATTTGCTTTTTTCGTACAGTACATCCAACATGGGAGATTTCAGCCATGATGTTCGCATGGTTGCTGCTCTCCAGGATGATGATGATTCTAGGAACAGACTCCTTAATGCTGCTAAACAACTGGCAGGGGCCTTCACTGATTTACTAAACGCTGCACAACCTGGACCAAACTCTAAGGATGTAAGGGTTTCATTTCTCTACACAACACACAAAATACAGATCCTCAGTCTTAGTG